>NW_006285248.1:2159451-2187970 GCF_000327345.1 Myotis davidii | reverse complement strand
CATGCATATAAGTCCTTCGGTTGATCTCTTAATGCTCCCCCCCTCAAACCCTCCCCAGGCTTCCCACTGTAGTTTGACAGTCTGTTCAGTGCTGCTCTGCCTCTGCATCTACCCCTGTTCATTAGTCCATACTGGTCCCCATTATCTGTCTCAACCTCACTGGAGCCGTCCCAACCTCACCGGGGCCGTTTCGTCCTCACCAGGGCCATCTTGACCTCACCGGGGCCGTCGCGACCTCACTGGGGCCATCCCTACCTCATCAGGGCTATCCCTATCTCACCGGGGCCGTTTCGTCCTCACTAGGGCCATCTTGACCTCACCGGGGCCGTCCCAACCTCACCGGGGCTGTCCCGACCTCACCGGGTATAGGATTCTTATATAAAGTGCCTGGATGTGGTAGATGACCAATAAATGGCAACTGTTATTATTAACAGGTAACATTTCTGTGTTGGTGATGGTCTCCTGGTGGAATTGAGGGGTATGGAATGAAAAGAAACCCTAAATTCATATGCAAACATAGAAACAAAAACTACAATTAAAAAGCAGAACCAGAAGGAAAAGCAGCCTGAGTCAATCTACTTGTTGCCAGAATTTAATTATCAGAAATGTCTACATTATAAATTTGGCCTTTAGAGGTTTTCTAAATTACATCTTTAACTGTTTTCTTACCACAGTCTGTTGGAAGATTTCAGTCTTCACTGGGCCAAAGATGGAAGGAAAAGGAACATCACCTGCCATTCATTTCCTTAGCCATGCTTTGGGAGGGAGAAGAGCCTTCCGAGGCCCAGGTTCTTAACTCCACTCACCTCAGAAGAATGCCGCTTGGTCATTCCCTCTGCCTTTTTGGGTGGTGCTCTGCCTGTGTCTGTGGTTGGGGAAAATGAGGACCTATGTCCCAGGACAGAAGGTTAAGCACTCTATAAAAAGGGGGAAGATCCCGGGGAGAGGGCCAGAGGCTCCATGGGAAGCCATCCTCCCTCTGTGGAGTGGTTTGTCCTAAAAGCAACCCGCTTACTCCCTTGGTGGCTTCTGTCCCATCATGGATCTCAGTGGGGCTCATTCATTACATGGCCAAAACCCAATTACTGCCGTCTGGTGAGATGGCCGGAGCCAAGGGGGCTTTACGGGTCGCCTTTACAATCACAAACGTGACTCACTGATATCTCCCATTATACCCACCAACTCTCCTTACCTGTCATGCTCTTGTTGATGTCATTTCGTATTAATGTGAAGAGTCGTGAATGGACCCTTCTTTCAATCACCACTCACATTAGCACTTGTTTTGTTTGCAATTTTGAAAACTAAAGTCCTATGGAATTTAAAATATAAACTCCCCAGATAAGAGGTTCTCAAACAATCATGAGTTACTGTATTTAGTGTTGAATTTGTAATTCAGAGAGAGAGAAACTGGGTGAAATGCAAAATACTTCAGACTTAGAAATTATATATCCAAAATGCAATCATTTATTTTTGCAAATCAAAATAGCATCATAATCAGATCAATTCAAGGTATTATCTAAGAAAATAGCAGCCTATGCACTCAACACAGCTTCAACACCCACTTTCATTTCACTGCAAGGAGCTGTAAATTTTATTGGACAAGCTCACAAAAGGCCTGTCATATTATTCATCACCCCTGGAAGGAGGTCACAGAACAGCAAAGTAGTGTCACTAACAAGAAGCTGTTTTCTGTGGCAGACAGCAATTCTTACCCTGTTGTGGATTTATCTCATTATTGACAGCAAATTTGGCTGGCATTGGCCAGAATTGGTGCGTTACCCTGCCCCGTACCAAAGCCTGAACATGAGATGGGTGTATACTACACTCAGTGTCAGTCACATATTTCCTCCTCTCAGAGTCACATCCCTCTTCTGGTCTGAATGATGAAGGAGGATGTTTAAAACATAGACATTCCTATGTTTGTTATAGAGTGGTTGGTAAGTACCATTTTTCCATGCCAATCGACAGTTTTGTGATAAAACAGCAACTATTTTAATATAATGAAAGGTAGCAGTATTTACTGCTATCTATGAAGTCTACCACTGGCCAACAGACATTTCTTTGCAGCTGGCTAACTTTCTATTAATTTGTTCAGGAAAAGTTCCGGATCAACTACTACAGGAATTTACTGGGCTCACAAATGACCCTGTAAGGAGTTGGTCTTCTATTTTTCTAGTTCTGTTATTTCTGTCATCTTTAAAAGTTTTGTTGTATCATAACGCTTAATGTGACTCTTGTTTCTTTGAAGTCACTTGAGAGATGAGATATTGATGAGAATCATTTATTATAGTGGCAATAATTAATGAAGGTTGCATGAGTAGTTGGGCTTAGAGTATGCAAATTAGTATGAGTGGAGGGTGTCCCTTCACAGTGAGCATGGGCTTGGTTGAAAACTGCTGAGATGGGGAACCTGGTTGGGTCAGTGGACTGATGAAGCAGAGATAGTTTGTAATTATGTAATATTTGAGCATTGATTTGATTGACAGCTCTCCTAACTAGACTGGGATTTACTCCTTTGTTAAATAGTTATTGAGCACTTACTATGTGCTGGGTATACCAGGTGTTACAGATATTTGGTGAGAATTTTATTTCCAGGGACTCAGGACTATTGAAATCCCCAGAAGAAAAATGAAAAATCCAGTTATGTTGTTGCAAGAAGGCTTGATATCCCTGGAGGGAAGTTTTATATATTAGACTAGAAGCCCGGTGCACAAAATTTGTGCACGGGGGCGGAGGGGCGTTGTCCCTCAGCCCGGCCTGCACCCTCTCCAATCTGGGATCCCTCAGGGGATGTACAATTGCTGGTTTAGGCCTGATTATCCTTCTCGCAATCAGGACCACTTTCTCCTAACCACTCAACTGCCTGCCTGCCTAATACCCCCAACTGCCCTCTCCTGCTAGCCTGATCGCCCCTAACTCCCTCTGCCTTGGCCCCCACCACCATGGCTTTGTCCAGAAGGAAGTCAGAAGTCTGGAAGATGGCCAGTCAACCTGGTTAATTAGCATATTACCCTGTTATTAGTATAGATAAAGAAAGACTTTCTTCAAGTGGGATCAATGGTAGAATCTTAACAAGCCTTAGAAATTGTGGAATGGAATAGTATAAATTAGACTATGTGGGTTCAGGTGTCCTATTTGGAGGGAACTTGGGGGAGGTTTTGACAATTCCTCTGGGTCTAAGGCAGGGTCCTCAAACTACTGGCCCTCCAACGGTCTGAGGGACAGTGAACTGGCCCCCTGTTTAAAAAGTTTGAGGACCCCTGGACTAAGGGATATCAAGATAAGGTGGGGTCTCATTTAGATAAGAAGCCATAGAATTTTTATTAAAAAATTTGTTTTCTGTAAGCTGGGCTAGATAAATCAGTCTTTGTCTTCTATTATTGCCAAGAAGAATGAAGAGCTTGAGATGCTACTCTACTTGCAAACTAACGAGTAGGCCTGCCATGGTTTCATGGAGCCAGCAGAGGACATGAGATTCCAGATCAGAGACAAAGAACTTGATGAGTCTCAGCACAGCAATGACCATGAGCCTCAGCATATTTGTGTCCATTATCCTTGCTCCCAAGCCCAATGGGAGTGATGCAGATGGACCCAGGTCGCTGCAACCCATGCATCACATTACAAGATAGGAACTCCGAGCTTTGGGAACTTGAATCTTTTATACTAAGCAGTAAGTATGCCTCATCTTTTCTCCAGTGGGAAACATTATTGTCTAAGGCTGTAAGCAAAATTACCCTTTTCACTGGAAGTAGACACATCTTTACCTTCAGACTGTTTGCTATACAAACATCCTTGAAAAGATAGTCTGAAATTCAGGGTAGTTGGTACCTGTTTTCAAGACAGGCAGGAATTCAACAGATCAGTAGAGAATTGCCTCTCAGTAATATCCACCCCTTGTTGTATGGTAGCTTGACTTCTAAAGAATCTTCCCCTCAGCATGCCACCCCATTGGCTATTCTGAGTTATCTGACTGTCGGAGGCTGGGACCAAATCCACAGACTCTGTCTCAGGGAGCATTTGTGAGGCTCCTTTGATACAATTAAGGCCCCAATGAACAGGATCCCAAGTGTCAGGACAAGGGCCACCTACAGTGTTGACTTCAGCCATGCCCTCCAGAGTTCCGGGCCAACCAGCTTCACAAATCTGATAAACCACCAGGGTCTGCCTTAGAAAGCCAGGTGGCTTCCTCCTGAAGTTTCAGCACTGACCTTTCTACTTGGCCATGGCATTACTCCAGATACAGCAGCATGTACCAGCGATTGTGCAGATCTCTCCTCGACCCATAGGAGGAAGCCTAGGATGATTCTATCACTCAGAACAAGCCTTGCCAGTGAGCTGAGGCTGAGCAAAATGCCTTCCAGGGCCTGGGTGGTATCACTGCTCACTTGAGCTAAAGTAAAGGACACATTTTATACTACCTTTTCTAATTGGATCACTCCTATCTCCTAGCATAGTGATAATTGCCTGCCAAGTGTGCATAAATAATGTGATATCTATCTGGGAAGCAACCCCAAGTAATGAATAATACCTTATTTTGGAGAGGGTTCCACAGCCTTCTGAAGGCTATATGATATCTACCCACGGTGTTTCCTTAAACACTTGAAGGTGTCTGTGATACCCACCCCCAAAGTGCAAGTCACCATAGTTTTGGGAGGGAGGCAAGTTAATGCCTGGCTTTCAAGCAAAAGGTGCTGTCCTGGAGCAATTTGTTTATAATTACTTAGGCCCACCAAGTGAAACTTACATGAGGGCCTCCTAGCCACTTGGTAAGCCTTAGAGGTCCTGGTTCAGTTAAAATAATTGACTCTAGTCCTTGTTTTTGGAGAAAAACATCTATATCTATAGATATATAAAAAAATTATCATGTTGAAGAATTACCTATCTAGCCTTGTTTTGTTAAAAATTTGGTCTTAAAGCTCTAACCGGTTTGGCTCAGTGGATACAGCGTTGGCCTGCAGACTGAAGGGTCCCAGGTTCGATTCCGGTCAAGAGCATGTACCTTGGTGTGGGCATATCCCCAGTAGGGGGTGTGCAGGAGGCAGCAGATTGATGTTTCTCTCTCATCAATGTTTCTAACTCTCTATCCCTCTCCCTTCCTCTCTGTAAAAAATCAATAAAATATATTTAAAAAATAAATAAATAAATAAATAAAAATTTGGTCTTAGAATGTATTTGAATTTTATCAAATGTTTTTGAGCATCTGTGGAAATAATCCTATGGATTTTCTCCTGAGGTGCAATAATATGGGAAATTATGATAAAGTTTCTAAATATTGACATTTTCTTATGTTCTCAAAACAAACCCCATTTAGCCAAAACTGGTTTGGCTCAGTGGATAGAGCGTCAGCCTGCGGACTGAAGGGTCCCGGGTTCGATTCCAGTCAGGGGCATGTACCTTGGTTGCGGGCACATCCTCAGTAGGGAGGTGTGCAGGAGACAGCTGATCGATGTTTCTCTCTCATTGATGTTTCTAACTCTCTATCTCTCTCCCTTCCTCTCTGTAAAAAATCAATAAAATATATATATTTTTAAAAACCCATTTAGTCCTGGTGTATTATTATTTCAGTATGCTGCAGAATTCTGTTTACTAATATTTTATTTAGGATATTTTTATTAAGATTGATAAGTTAATGTGGTCTGTAGTTTTCTTTTATGTGCAATCTTTGCTGGTCTTTGCTACGTTATGTTCATTTAATGAAGGTGGTCTGTATATAGTATTTGGAATTTATTAATTTTTCTTCATTGCCTGCTATATAATAAACTTTTAAAAATACTCACTAGGGATTTGGAAAGAATGTGTAATTTTGTATATTGGATAGCTTGTTAATTGTGTGTGATTTAAATTCTGTACCATGTTTTCCTTCCTGCATTTGAACCCTATTCCCTTTCTCTTAAGATAGCCAATGTCAACAGTTCTTTGTATATTCTTCCAGAAAGGTTATTTATGCATTTAATATCAGATACATATGAAGACCTTTGTAAATACATGAAAATTTAAATGTTTTATAACCTGTGCTATTTTAATTTAGTTTGGAGATATATTTAGCCACACTTGTAGATGTACCTTATTCTGAATAGTTTCCTTTCTTATTTTTTTAAAAGAATGTCTAACGTAGTTTTTCCCCAACCTATATAGTTAGATTTATTTTAGGTATATTTTGTTCTCAACATCTAGTTTTCTTGCATAATGACCAGGGAATGTGTTTGTGTATAATATTTACAGTTTATTGAGATTTTCTTCATGGCCTGATACATAATAAAAATTTAAATGTGTCATAGTTTTTGTGTGTTGGCTTGCTTATTAGTTGATTGTGATTCAAATTCTCTAGAATGTTATAGATTTTGACTACTTGACCTGCCAGGTTTTGAGAGGTATGGCTCTCTTATTAGGGTTGTGGTTTTGACAATGTTCCTTGTATTTCTAACTTTTGGGGTTTTATATATATTTTAATCACTGGGGTTTTTTGGTATAAAATAGTTCTTGGCTCTTTTATCTTCTTTGTGTATTGTAATTTTAAAATCAATATATACTATCTCACATTACACTAATGATTTCTGCATTAAAATCTATATTTTGACAAACCTTTTACATGCCATTTAGTTTACATTTGGCTGATATAGTTTTACTTACTTTTTTAAAACATTTGCCTATTTTTTTCTGTCCAACCAGTGACAGTTTCCTTTAAGTATGTTTCATGGAAATAGCACGTAGCTGGATCTAACAGCTATAAGAAGTCCATAGCGTGTGTAGTGGAATTTTTTTTAAGTCTCCTAGACTGAGATCTAAATCTTGGCTCTACCACTTACTGGTCTTGTAACCACATACAACTTATTTAATTTCTCCAAGACTCAGTTTCCTCATCTGTAAAATGGAACAATAGACTCATATTAGTTAGGGCTCTGGATTGTAATGTAAAGGCAGTTCAAATGAAGTTATAAAGGCAAACTTCTGTGGTATTGTATAGGAAGTAATAAAAACTAAAACATAAGGAAAGGTAGGGCTAGCCCTATGCCTCATTCACACCTTTTCTACAGCAGCCTCTGTTATTCCCAGTCAGAGACCCTGTTTATTTTACTCAGATTTTTATCTCATGCCACATTTTCTTTGTTTGTTGTCTGCCTTGACTGTTACAATGCAACTTTTATGACTTCATTGGTCTTCTTCACATCTCTCTGTTGTGCCTCGCCAGTGTGAGGCACATAGTAGGTACTCAATTAAACACATTTGTAGAATGAAAGCAGATGAACTGGGTGAAAGATTGAGAGGGAGTGTTATGGGTGAATTGTGTCTCCCCAAAAAGATGCGTTGAAGTCCTAACACCTGGGACCTCAGACTGTGACCTTCTTTGGTAAAATGGGGTCTTTGCAGATGTAGTAAGTTCCAATGAGGTCATCAGGCTGAGCCCCAATCCGATATGACTGGTGTCCTTATGAAAATAGAAATTTGGACATGAACACACACATATGTGATGAGACACAGGAGAATTCCAAGTGAAGATGGGAGTTGTGCTGCCACAAGCCAAGCAGCATCTGGGGCTATCGGAGCTGGAGGAAGCAAGGCTAGACTCTTCCCCTGCAGGTGTCAGAGGGAGCATGGCCCCACGGACACCCTGACTGTGGACTGCTAGTTTACAGAACGGCGAGACAATAGATTCACGTTGTCCTACCTAGTTGGTGGCACTTGGTCACGGCAGACATAGGAAACAAATACAGGGAGAGGGCCACTCGGTGGGCCTCGGGAGCCAAAGACTTACTCTAAGTATTCCAGATGGTGTGTGGTTATGAGGCTCCACAGACCCCACAGCTGCTGGCCTGGGCTGCGACTGAGCCAAGACAGGTTCAGGAAACGCATGACTGAAACTGCAGGTAACTGACACCGTGAACCCTGGGGTGAGCCTGAAAAACACAGTGCTGACCACTGAGAACTGAGGCGGCCATTATGAAGAATGGGGCCTTTGGGGGAAAAGAAATCATTTCTGACTCTGCACAGAATTGGTTGCTGAGTGTCTGAGAAGCCAGAATTGGGAAGGAAAACACTCAAGACGGAATGAGTCATCAGTCACGTACCACCCCTGTCTCAGAAGTAGAAATCAGACAAGGAAAAGCGGGGCCCTACACTGTTTCGGAGCAGCATTTGGAACGTCAGACGTGATTGTGGAGTTGGAATCTTAAAGGTTATTAAATTAACAAATCACAGGAGGAAAACTGAGGAGGAAAATGGCCCACCTCCCGCCTCTGACCTTTAATTAGTCACGAAGAGAAAATGCTTGAACACTTCACGAGCCACTTGCACTGAGCTGGAACTTCTCTAGGCTCCTTGTGAGCAGTGCTGTGTGTGAGGGGGCCTCTGTGGCCCTCGGTTTAGAGAGCCGGTTGGACCGATCACAATGTATGGGATTTGAAGCCAAGCTAAAGAAATATGCACACGCATAAGTCATCCTAATGGCACTACTGGGAATTGTGGACACAAGTTTCTATGCAATAAGCTTAGGCTACATCCAACATTAGAAGACATTAGAAGTAGAGTCATTAAACTCAAATGATTTTACCTCCTTTTCAGTAAATGTGGGCCCATCGTCCCCAAGGACAACACAAAGGGGTTTTTTTTTGGCTTTTGCTTCAGAATTCAATGCTTCCCATTGGCCTCAAGTGAATGATTGGGGTCTTTTGGTAAAAGCAAACTAACCTATTCCCAATCATTTTAATTTACTTGAGACTAAGAAACTTTTGGTGTTGTTCCCACTACCCTATCCCGATTTTGCTTCTTTGGGGTTCACATTTTAAAAATGCTATACAAAAAAAAAGGGCAGAGAGAAACTAAACACGAGTTAAACATGATCATATTTATATCAACCATTATATAATTTTTCATCTTGACTTTATGACTTAAATATTAGAAAAACATGAAGTACTTTTACAGTCAGGAAGGAAGGGATGATGTAAAACTAGGCTTGGAGCAATGGCTTCTTCTCTTCCTACTCAGCACAGAGATTCAATTGCTAATAAAGTGAGTTAGTTCAAAAGCTGACAGAGGCTGAATTGGTGGCCCATATTCTGGTACGTGGTCAGTCAACTCACATAGGGATGCAGCAGTTCAGGGGAAGGTTTTAAAGTCTTCGGACAGGTCCTTTCTTCAAGTTCAACCAAAGCTTCTTTAATTTAACTTTGTGTATTATCCCGGGACAGACATATATTGAGGTATAAATTCCATCTTCATCAGTGATCTGTATAGTTGTCACTTCCTAGGTCCTATGTCTGGATGACCTAGTATCTCTGTTATTCAGTCTTTGAGTCCTTCACTTAATATCCTCTTGAGCTTTTTCTCCCCAGGTTGAAGAAGGTCATTGTCAGCCACAGAGTAAAACAAAGAGTAGCCTGTGCTAACGTACATGCAGAGCCTCTCTCGTGCCTTTCTTATTCTAACATTGTCAAGTCTCTCTTTTCTGCACTCAGATTGGGTTGTTACTGAGCTGTCCTTCCAATGGAGGGACTGTATTGCACCAAATACGCAATTGACAAGATGATTGACAAGTTGATGGCTATGCTCTGATGGATGGCCTGCTGGACTATTTGCTGCAGAGCTGGCGGGTCCCACCGGGTGGCTGGAGGTCAAGGACAAGCAGGAAGCTCACTCCCCAGGGTGGGAGTGCTAATTCACACCCACCCTCAGCAGCCCCACTGTGACTAACTTGGGGATCCCACCCCAGAGCGGCTCTAATGTCTATATCTGCCCAAAGGCTTGATTAGAAAGTTACTCTAACCAAGGAACTTCTTAGATGAAAAACCTTCTTGTACCACAGTTGGCAGACATAGCTATTGCTTTTGAAAGTCAATAACCTTGCCCCTTCTTACTCCTGCTCAGGCCCGTACCTTCCTTTTTTTTCTTTTTTTAAGCTATTTGGGGCATTTAAAAATAAGTCCAACTCTGAGCTGCAGCAATGACATTGATACCATCTTCCCTCTGTCCTTGGCACAGGAACTCAGCACTGTTTTGCTATTTCTGGGCTGAAATCCTTCTCCTCCCCAGATCTGATGTGCATACTGGTTCTCTAGCATGTCTGCACTCATACCCATCAATTAGTATGGCGGGGTGCCCACTTAAACAAGGTGCAGAGCCAATTCCAACAAGGCAAGGTGCCAGTCCCAGCCTGGCTCAGACAGGGACTGAAGCAGAGATGCAGCATGTCCGCGAAGACCCTTCCTGGTGGACGGTGTGGCCCAAGTAGGACCTCGTGTTTCACTCCAGGGAACTGTCGCCGGGGAAATCTTTAATCACCGTACACTGCGTTCACTCTATGTTTTTCCTTATTAGGGAAGAGGTGAGCATGATGGGATTCTGGGGATCCGGATTCTTCTTTCAAAGTGAAAAGTTCTCTTGTACAGGCAAGAGATACAAATGGGGATGTGGGGGGAGGTGTTACGAAGCATGGAAGGGCCCTCCTTCCTCCCCAAAGTTGAGAAAGAACTGCCCTGACATGTCATCGGGAAAGCCTGGTCACAGACAGGCAGGGCCTAGGAAAGGTGGCTCTGAGAAGAGAGACATGATAGAGAAAAGTACCATAGAGTCGCCCTTTCCCGAGAAGTTCCCCCTCCGGCTCATGGGTAAAGGCCTCAGATGAACTAAAAGGCTAACGGAATGGAAGGTCGACTGTAGGAGTGGGATGAGGAAGAGAACCTCTCGTTAGTTTCAATAACATGTGAGTGGAAAAGAGCTGCTGTCTGTCTCCTCCCCGCGCTGTGCTAATGACACCACATGGGTAGCTTGGAATCGGCATGGTGGGAACACTCACGCCGTGAGAATCAGCAAGTTCTACAAATCTGGGCTTTTCTTTCTTTCTTTCCATAGAGCTGCTGGTTAAAAATTATCAGCACACCACGGCCTGAAATCCATAGAAGCCAAGCTTCCATGCTCTGGAATAAAGTGGGCAGCATCCTTTCACCCCCTTATACATACTCGGCTGCATCTTCCCAAAGCTGGCGTCTCCTTCGGATTTCCAGAGTCTCAAAAGGGCTGTGAAAGGTTGTGGGATAGGCCCTGTCAGCTGTTCCTCTCTCCAGAGGACTGCGACACAAGTGTGGCATTGGAGTGGGATGTCGGGGCAGAGGGACACCAAACTGTCCTAAGAACTTCCTCCCTCTGAGCCTGAGGGGTTGACCCTGGACCACACTGTGCACCTAGCTCCGCCCTCAGAGCCATTCTTCCCCAGGAGGCTCCTCAATCCCTCGTGTCCACGCACTGCGGCCACCAATCCTGAGGCCCTGCTTAGCCTCAAACTCCTGAGACTAGAGGTGAAGTGAAGGCCGGGCAATAGTGGCATCAATGGGAACGGTGAGAAAACACACACACACACACAAAAACAGGACAGATCTGAGCACGAAGGAGGAAATGACAGCGCTTTATATCTCATTAGCTACAGGTGATGAACGTGAAGATGGAGTCAAAGAGGACTGTGCTAAAATTCCTTGACCCCACTGGGTTCAGTACTAGGAACCATCAGAACGGCAAAGAAAAATGAAGTCCGTGAGGAGGTCACACCTGAGAGCACAAGGTTTCGTTTTGCAAGCACAAGAACAATAATCAAAGTATGGAGGTATAATGTCGGCTTGAAATACTTCCCGAGGATGGAAAGCCTTCTCAGAAGAAAGTTAACAGTATAGGAAGAGTTAAAATGTCCATTTGACTTGCTAGTGTTTCTTTTGCACCATACTTGACCCCTCTGGGGCGTCAGACGGGTAGATGGTGCTGGTTTGGCCTCTTTGAAATATTCTCCTGACTTAGCTTCTGTGCCAGTCAGGGTGAGAGAGAGAGAAAGAGAGATTTATTTTAAGGAACTGGCTCACAGGATGGTGGGGGCTGGCACGTCTGAAATTTCTAGGACAGGCCACAGGCTGGAAACTCTGTTACAGTCTGAGCAGAATTCCTTCTTCAGGAAACCTCAGACTTTGCTCTGAAGGCCGTCAGCTGATTGAAGGAGGCCCACCCATGTTATCAGGGGGATCGCCTTTACTTCAAATCCACTGATTGTAGATGTTCGCTGATTCTTCTTTTCCGTGCCCCTCAGTCTTTTTTTTTTTCTTCCAGAAAAACAGCACGTCCATTTAAAAGAGTCAATAGTGTACTTTCGGTGCCCACCCCTGCGGTCTGGTATTTGGCATATTTTCCAGGAGAAGGTAGTAAGTGCAACCCAACCATGATGACAGCCCTTCTAAGAAACCCTGGCTCCTCTGTTTGAGAATTTAAAAGTAAAAATTGCAAACTAGTTTAATCTCAATATATATGAAAAATGCATATTGAGATGCATAAAAAGTAATTTAAAGGCCTCTTATCTATGCTAAGCTGGCTATTTATTTGGATCTACTCATATACCAATCAATTCTAATATCCTAGGTAGTTTATCAATTTTGCATGGATCCCCTCCCCCACCTCTTTTTCTTTCATCAGTTATTCTCATTATGGCTGGAGAGCTTAATGATTAACTTTCCCATTGTTTTCAAATAGATTTCAAGTTTAAGTACCTAACATGTTAGTTTTTCTTGGCCTTACCTGGAATAGGTAGGTTGTAGTTCTTTACTTAATTTGTTTTCATGCTTTTTTATTATTATCTTAAAAACTACTTTTCCTTTCAAATATGCTAAAACAAAAGTCATTCTGAATATATTATGCATGGCTTTTAAGATTTTATCTTCAACCCAGAATTGATTTTAAAACAAATGAAGTTGCTATAATGCTAATATCTTAGAGGAAAAAAGCATACATATTTATTCAATTAGGGTGAATATCTCCTCATTTTATTATTTTTAAAATAAATTTAACAAATTTTAAAATGCACACTTTAAAATGTTCTGCAATGTCATAAAATCTTTTCTCCTCTAAAGGGTCACAATAAGACCTCTCTCACTTCTCCATATAACATCATACGCTTACACTTGATATAGTTCTCTGGTATCAGATAATTTAGTGCCCCAAATGTCCAATAAACATGGTAGTTTGAAAAAACAATGCAACATAGAGAAATCTGGAGTTCATTCCTAGGAGCGGTGCTGTCCAATCGAACGTTCTGCAATGATGGACAAGTGCTATCCCTGTGCTGTCCCATACTGTAGCCATCAGCCCCGGGTGACTACTGAGCATTTACAAAGTGGCTAGTGTGACTGAGGAGCTGAATTTTAAATGTTATTGAACCTTAATGAATTCAAGTTTAAATAGCCACACACAGCTAGTAGCTACTGTATTGGAAACTGCACAGCCCTAGAGTTACAGTTGGTTGAATTATATTCAGATAAAAGTATTCAAGGATATTTGCCACTCAGTAATGTTCCTTCTGCCTTCATAAAATCAATGTTGGGACTTGCCTAATTTCCCAAAAAGAGTAAATTAGCTGTTTTCATTACCTCTTTCCTTCCAGTTCTTCCCTGGCAGATGGTAGGAAATGAGAGTTCTGTCTATTTCCCCTGAGAACACGTTGGCATTTTGCTTCATCCCAGCAATTGTTCAGCTGAGCCCCAGTGGCTCGCCTGATGAACCTCATACTGATTAATAAATGAAGTCCTTCATTTTTCTACTGATAGGCGTACAATGAGCCAATAATAAAACTTTTATTTTTATTTATGTCAAAGAGTATTTGCTAGTAATTTACTAACAACTATTAGGCCTTACTTCTGTGCTGATCATTATATTCCTGTCTCCATGTGTACTACTTAGGGTGCTCACAGGAAAGAGAAGGCACAAGTTGTAAGGAAGAGGAGTTTTAAGAAAGGACACTTTTTCAAAAGTATCGGCTGGGTTACAGGAAACCTGCACAGGGTGGGGCAGTTTCCAAGGGCTAGCACCAGAGGGGAGCTCCGAGACCAGCTGGGACAAGGGGAGGAGCCACTAGAGACTTGCTATGGGAGAAGATTGCTTGATAGGAGCTGTAATCTTTGTTAAAGGGACACAGGACACAGCTGACACTGACAACCTCGCTCTCACTGCATCCTCAGATCGCTTGGTTCATCCCATTGGTTAAACAACTTGGAAGCTAGACAACTGGGGAACCTATAGATACAGTGCCTGAGGGCAGCTTCCAGAGCTCAGGGAGGTGGAGAAACATGGGTAGGAGATCTGGAAAGGCAACGGAAATAGCCATTTACCCCTTCTTCGGGGCAGAGGGGCACTGCTCATGGCCCGTACCTTCCTGCTTCTCCTACCCTGTTTCTCCCCTTCCTTGTATGGCGGGGTGCCCACTTCTGCAGAGCTCGGAGCCAATTGGGAGGGACACAGGTGCTTCTAAATCAACCCTGAGAGAGCTTATGGTTCTCAACCTTCCCAATGCCGCGACCCTTTAATACAGTTCCTCATGTTGTGCTGACCCCCAACCATAAAATTATCTTTGTTGCTACTTCATAACTGTAATTTTGCTACTGTTATGAATCGTAATGTAAATATCTGATATGCAGGATGTATTTTCATTGTTACAAATTGAACATAATTAAAGCATAGTGATTCATCACAAAAACAATATGTAATTATATATGTGTTTTCCGATGGTCTTAGGCGACCCCTGTGAAAGGGTCGTTCGACCCCCAAGGGGTCGCAACCCACAGGTTGGCGACCCACAGGTTGAGAACCTCTGGCTTAGATGACTATAAAAACATCTGCTTTATTACGCATGAAAGCTGGACTGAATGACGTAGCTTAGAATGTGTATTAGACCCAGTTTATGCATCTCCCCAGATTCGCTTGACCCCACCTGCTCTCAGTGGAGAGCTGTGCCCGTTGCGTCTAACACCTAAGGTTAACCAGCACCAATTTTTGACACCACTAGTTATCCTAACTTCCCCCAGGTTAAGAGCTGGTTCTGGAATGACTCACCTTGCCTACTACTACAAGAGCTACCACCCAGGCCTGGAGGCTCTGGGTCCTCCCACCTGCTTCTGGACTCAAAGGCAGTATCTGCAGCAGATGATGGAGCATGGCTTCCCCAGCAGCTGCCGAGGAGGAAAGCGGGGGGTAGGTGATGCAAATCAGAAGTATAAGGGTTGCTAACTCGTGGCAAACTTTAACAGTGAAAGATAAGAGAAGCAGGGGGTGAGGAACCAGCAGGTAAATTCTTCTTTCTTCTTCTCAGTCTATTCTAACGTGGTTTGTCCAAACATTCTAGTATTTGGAGACATTAAATGTTCAAGCAAATGGCTGTGTTTTCTTGTGAAGCTCTGGCACCTCGGTAATGCACCATCTCGTATTTCCTAGGCCCCTTTTCCTGCCTATGGACTGTATTTCCGTTTTAAAAGTTTCAATGGGCATTTAGAAGTTTCAAGCTCACTGACTCTTTCCATGGCTGTGTTCAGTCTATCGCTAAGCATATGAGAGGCATTTTTCATATCTGTTACAGTGTTTTTAATGTACGTCATTAACTTTTGATTCTTTCTTAGAATTCCTATCGGCCGGCTTACATTATCCATCTGTTCTTGAATGATGTTGACTCTTGCCAATAGATCCCTTAGCATGTTAATCATATTTGTTTTAAAGTCTTGGTCAGATCATTCCAATGGCTCTGCCGTATCTGAATGTGGACCTGCCATATCTGAGTGTAAATTTTTACTAAAAGGAGGACATGATGTACTGAATAAAAAGAACTGAAGTAAATAGGCTTTGAATATAAAGTTTTATGTTTATCTGGCTAGGAGCTAAGATATATTTACTTTTGTTGTAGCTGTAGGTGTCGGAGGTTAACGTTTTCTCTGGTGGTCTTCTTTCTTTCTTTTTTTAAACTCTGTTTTTGTTGGGTTCCGGAGAGACTTCTTCTTAAATGAAGTCTGAAATGTGCGGTTATTTCTGTTATAATCTTCTGTTATCATACAGGAGCCCTACAGGATATGTATTATACAGGATATGTTGGTAAGATGGGGAGAGAGAGAAGCCTTCTAGAATTCTATGATTAGGTCTTTGTATGTTAGTGAGCCCAGGCCCCTGGGCAGTGACCTGCACAAGTGCTTCTCAGTGTTTTTTTCCCCCTCTTAGATGAGACAGGAAGGCTAGAGGTGGCTGCAGTTGGGTGATCCCATTCCACTGGGTAGAACCCATGTTGGTTAGGCTTTTGTAAAATAGTTTCCTTGAGGGCAGGTCTCTTAAGAACAGAGACCTCTCACATTTTTCAAAATGGCTACTTCTGCCTGCCCCCTGCAGGGAACACAAGGGGCTCTTTCTCCCATTTTACTGTGGGAACCTGTAGGCCTCCTGGTGGTAAAACTCACAAAAGTGTGGAGGCCTCCTGGACTGAGGCCCCCTGGCTGAGCATCCAGTGTAGGTTTTCCAGCCCCAGCGTTGGTTCCCAAAGTGGTTTCTGCTCTGGTAGGTTCTGGCTCTCTATAGCCACCTGTCTGCCTTTCCAACTTTTGGGGTAGAGGTTTGCCCCGTGACCTTAATGCTCTGATGGATCTAAGAACACTTGTTTTTTAGTTTGCTTAGCTCTTTCTTGTTTTGTGGATAGGTGTGATGACTTCCAAGTTCCATAAAGCTGGATTGGAAACCAGAGGTCAGCGCTTTCTGTTGCTCGTCCTTTATAAATAATAGTAGTATGTTAATAGAGTTTAATAAAAGTTTTGATTCAATATTTTAGTAATGAGGCTGCCTGGCATGCCTCGCAGTATTATAAAATTCTTGTTGTGAGTTTTAAAAATATATGCAGATGATGAAAAACAGAAAGTGGAGCTAGTAAAGCATCAAAGGCTTGGTGTGTGGGCCATGAACTCGTGTGCTGAGCCAGAGTAAGACTTGGTCTAAGTTTAAGAGCTCCTGTAGTACAATGTGACCTTCCCACCTATGTTCCAAGCATACCCTTCGGTTCCCACACCTCCCCTGAATCTGAAGTCTATCCTCACATTCAGAACCTAAGAGACAACAAAAAATGCTGCAGCCACAGACACAGTGTTAAGTGTTGTACCAAGATTTCAGCTGTGTCCTTAATTCCTCTCCTATACCAGTGAAACATCAAGAAATCCTTCCTCGCTTTCCCTCAGAACCAAGGAAAGAGCCTAAGAAATCTGCCCTTTTGCTTTTCCCTTGGCCCTCGCCTGGCCCATTGGAATCCTTGGATCTGGAGGCCCCTCCTAAGCAGAAGGCAATCCAAGTCTTAACCAAGAAAGAATATAGAAACTACATGTCCCTCTAAAGGTCCCTCTTCTCACCCTGGACAAGTGAGAGGGAACACTTAATTCTCCAGGAGGCTATTAGGATCTCTATGGAATCAGTGTATTCCATGCATCAGAATCTATGGGACTTCCTATTAAAATTGCACATACCTGGGCTCTTGTCTCAATCCGCCAAACCAGAATGTCAGCACTGATAATTCAATCCCCTATTTTCCTATGCACATCAAAGTTTGAGAGCATTGGGTTAGAGTAGCATGGGGTGTGGGAGAGCAGACATGAAGAGTAGTAATAGCCATTAAGAATTGAGCACAGCTGCCGAAACCGGTTTGGCTCAGTGGATAGAGCGTCGGCCTGCGGACTGAAGGGTCCCAGGTTTGATTCTGGTCAAGGGCATGTTACCTGGGTTGCGGGCACATCCCCAGTGGGGGATGTGCAGGAGGCGGCTGATCGATGTCTCTCTCTCATCGATGTTTCTGACTCTCTATCTCTCTCCCTTCCTCTCTGTAAAAAATCAATAAAAAAAATATATTTAAAAAAAAAAAGAATTGAGCACAGCTCTGTACCCACTTTTATGTCAAATTCATCAGGCAAGGATGACTAGCCCATGGTCCCACTTGTAGTCTTTTAGAGCTTGAAGTATGATCCTCTGAGCAACCAGGGGAAAAAAAATCCTTTACAAACTGTAACCATAAGGTAATTTTATATAATCTGAAGTATTACAAATGAGATTTTTAATACAAGACAAATGACTAATATGTATATTTATCTGTTTTCAATAGTAATTATAGTAGTGTTAGGTAACAATTAGAGAATATTTAACCATGCTTTAGACATCGTGAGAAATGGTTTTCATTGATTCAGTTAATCCTTACAGAAGTTATGTGAGATATATAAAATGATTATTTCCATTTCACATACAATAAAACCAAGGCCTCAAGAAATGAGGTAACTTTTGCAAATCATATCACTTATTAGTGGCAGAGGTAGAACACAGCCCAGGGCTGCCTGCCCCAGCTTATAATCATGCAGTAAAGTCAATTAAATAATAACAGATTAAAAAATATTAGAGTCCTTTCTGATATTGGTCGATTCTGAGCCTTGCCTTTGCTGTTTGGCTCCTTGACATGATAAATCTTGGATACTTAATTTTGAGTGTGTAATGGTTGAATGTACCTATGTTTAATTAAAGTGAAGTACATTTAATTGTGCTGGCAAATTTTCAATGCTTGGCTATCCTCTGAGCTAGCAAAATCTTCTAAATTCTTAAGTTAACCCTCGTACCTCCAGAAATGTTGCTCAACAAATGCAAGTTTATTTGGATAGTGAGAGCCTACCCAGTTATTTAATATTAGAATTTTCCTTGGGAACCACGCCTCATTCTCTGGTGTCATGGAAGGAGCTTTGGGGCTCGTAAGGGAAAAGCCTTTCCCGGGTACATGGGATTTAGTGATGTAACAGTTCTCAGATTATCTGATGAAGATCCTTCCTGTTCAGTCAAGAGTGGGTAACAGTATTAATTAGGGGGCTTAGGACAAGGACATGTGAATATCAGCCTCAGAGAATTTAAAGCAGTATTTTCCACACAAAATGCTAAACCTTTAAGGCCTCATTTGCAAATAAAAGGCCACAAATTTCCAGCATTTGCTAATGGTTATTTCTCTGGGCACAATAATCACACACCCTGCTAATGACCACGTGGTTGTCAATATCACTTTAAAGTTCTGAGGCCTATGCATGAGAGGAGAAAGAGGAGAAAGATGGCCAACAGGCAATCTAGCTTCCATTTGAACAGTCCCTGGAGGGTTTTCATTACCCTTTCAGTCTCAGAGTTGACCTTTTCCCTTCTCAAGGTCGGCTCTGTCTGGACAGTTCCTGGCTTCAACTTCCTGTGGCTGATGCACCCCCATCATAGGCTTGTGACTATGACCTCACTCCGTGCCCTGCCACCTGAGTCAGGAGAGGCCCCGCTTTTCTGCCTTATCTGTGACCTTTCTTGAGGTTAGAAGGTCTCTCCTGCAGCAGCCAGGTTGGCCTTGTTATGGTGATTGCACTGCGGAAAGCTGCTTCCCCTTGTTAGGAGTGACATCACTGTACATTAAAGACATCATATCTCCTTTCATATTAAAATGCCTGTCAGCTCTCCTGCTCAAAGGTTGTAAATCTGCCAGAGTAGCCTGAACTGGGGGAGTTTTCATTATGAATAGGTAGTAGGCTTCTGGAAATGACATTACTTTAAAAAATAAATATACGTTTTTCTTAACTGAAGATGATATAAGCCAATTTTGAAAAGATAGCTCCCTCTTGTTTTTTTAGGTTTTTAAAATTCAGGCTTAAAACGTGGGCCGGCATAGCTCAGATAGGAAAGCCGGCTGGAGGACAGTTTACTAATGCATGCACTTCACACTTGCTCTTGTAGTAAATCATTAGACATTGTCAGCGATTAGCTCTTCCTTTTTAGTTGTTCATTCTCTGAAAAGTGGCAAAAGAATGCTTAACCCACAATTCACCTGTAATTGATAAATGAAGTCGCCTTTGTGTTTTGTGTTGGATTTAAGCTTTTTCTTGTTAGTAGAAATTGTTTGACTGCCTGTTTCATTCATACATGTGGAGAGTTTAAAGGGTCTTATTCATGTAGTCCACTCTTGGCCCGATACAATAGGGAGGCTAGTCAGTTGGCAAGTGGACATTTCTCCTGCTTGTCTGGGAAAGCCGTCATCACACCTACAAATACATGCACTGCCTCCCCACACCTGGCCCGGATGCCAGCATTTCATAAGAAGAGATTTACCCCTTTAAGCTGCTAAGGAACTCTACCATATTAAAATGTGCATGGGCAGCATCACATATTGAATCTGCTATTATTACCTTATGGGAAACGTGTTTATAAGGTCTTTGTCATGATGACATTAAGTTAAAAAACTGGAAAAGAGGCTGAGAGCACATGAATTATCTTGGGGAACAGTGAGAGGGCAAAAGTGCAGAGGCCAGAGCCCAGGTTGCGTTAGCTGGGGCCACCGTGGTGAGAATTCATGTGATGTCAGAAGATGATTTATGAGACTAGGAGGAGGAGCTCCTTGACAAGGAAACTTTGGGAGGACATAAAAGACACCCATCTCCTTCAAATAGCATCCTTATTGGCCAGTATTCACTATCCACATGGGAGGCTGACGGCACCATCCCAGAACTTACTTTCCTCTACCAGGAGGCAAGGCGTATCCCTTCCTCACACCCCTTCTCTATAGACGCCTTGGTTCTAGTGTGTCTTCCAGTGGGTTTTCTTGTTCTGTGCCACCATATCTGACTTGCCATGGCCCTCTCAGGCTGAGGGATGGGTGAGCTATGATGGTATACCTCATGATTGCCACAGTCATAACGCTCCAGCAAAGCCCTCAGATGAACGTATTCAGCTTTAGTATTGGCACTGGTCTTGCATGGGTTCAAAGGAGGAAAATGAGCCCTGCCTCAGTTTTGTTCAGCAGCTCTTCCCAGACAAAAAAGTGTCCCTCTCTCTAATATAGCACTCTGTGAAGTCCGTGGCCTCACACTTTGTCAAGTATTACCACCAAGTGAGCTGAGTGTACTCCTGGGCCAATGGAAAGTTGCCAGTGGTTTAGGAATGAAGAAACTTCAAAGATGGACAGGGCCATGCACAGCACTTAGCCAAGGCTTTCTCTGCTCTAGCTAGTGGAAACGAATAACATATTACTTTTTAAAACACATACACTAGTATTGACCCCAAGGATACAAAAGTCATATTCCTTTACATTTTAAAAGCAATCAATTTTCTGTATGACTAAAGTTCCACCAGAATCTCTTTTTCTCTTGGTTTTGAATTTTATAAGTGTACTATTGAATTTTGCTCAGAATAAATTATTGGGGTGGGGGGGAGTTGGGATCCATAAGACCCTAGTTTTCCTTCATGTGTAATATGGGGTAACTTACGCACTGAATGGGTTGGTGTGTTCTCTGTGTAGAGAGGAGAGTGAAAAGTAAGCTTCGATGAAAGTTCTGAGATCTTTGCTGCTCTTGAATAGGAACGGAGGCAAAAATCTGATTGGGACAGCAGGCCCAGGCACTTAATAATCATCAGTGAAGCTATGTTTATTAATTAGTTGTGTGATTAGTGTTGGGGGGAAAAGGTTCAAGAAGTGCTGAGATCCTGATTTAGAACCCACATCTAGGAACTTTGTTTTCTTTCATATTTTATTTAACATTTATTCAAGCTGTGATACCCAGGGGCTGTGATCCTGGGACCAGCTGAGGATGCATCCACCTGGCTATTTATTCATCCTTTAATATTTAGGAGCACCTTTTCTTTGTCAGGCACTGAACAAATTCACAAGACTTTATTCAAAGGGGAACAACTTGTCATTTGGACATAATGTTAGGATGGACCTTAATCTAGCAAATGCCTACACCTACTACTCAGTCCCCTCCCCCACCTCCTCCCTGGAGTGAGATTAGAGTCAATCTAGAAATGGTAACATCCGTCCTGGCTCTTGACTTAGGTGGAGGTTGTATCTGTCCTTCCCACATTTTGTGTCCTCTGCAACCCGTTTGCCTCAATTCTTCAGCATAAATCAGAAGGCCTCGATTCTCTTTCTAATAGAGGCAGTTAGGATTCTTCTCATTTGAGTTGGTAGAGAACACTTGCAAGGTAAAAGCGTATTATTCTTTTTTCTAGTTAGAATTTATGGAAATGACTGTCAGTTCCCCCAATTCTTTTTAGGACAGATATGAAAAGAGGACAGTGTTTTTTGTTTGTTTGTTTTGTTTAATGTATTTGTATTGATTTCAGAATGAAAGGAAGAGGAAGAGAGAGATTGAAACATCAATAATGAGAGAGAATCATTGATGTGCCGCCCCCTGCATGCCTTGCACTGGGGATCAAGCCCACAGCCCGGGCATGTGGCCTAATCGGGAATTGAACCACGACCTCCTGGCTCATAGGTTGATGCTCAACCACTGGGCCACTCTGGCCGGGCCAGTGTTATGTTTTGAGACAGCTGATCTGTGTGGTGACCTTCTAGAAGTTTGTCCAGACATTGGTGCAGACTTTGTTACAGCAGAGACAACTATAGCCTTTGTTCCAAGGAGTTTTAGGTAACAACAGATGTGCTTCTTACTGCAACGACTTCGATGGCTGCAGAGACATCCATCTCTCCTGATATTAGAGAGAAAAATAGCTAACTACTTAAGAAAAGCAAAATTGAGATAAATGAGCTTATGCTAACATATTGGTGATTTTCAGCTACATTATGTCTATTAATCCAGAATTCAGAAAAAAAGAAAACAAAACAAAAACGCTTCTGATGCTAAAAGTTACAGAGAAGTAGCATTTGGTATTACATTTTTGCATTCTCCCTAGAATCTAGGGCCTAGATGAAGGCCTAAGATTCTGCAGTTGTTCCTGAGACTGACCCTGCTGGTGTACAATATGCTTCATTTTAACTGCACTACAGTGCTTGCAAAAGGAACCTTTACACACACACACACACACACACACACACACAATGCATATGGATTTGATAAGCCACCCTAGAAAATCAAGGACATCTGTTATGTTTCGTTGTTTTCTTTTTTCTTTGCTGTAAACATTTTTTGGAAATGTTTAAAGCACTGGTCCAATTCATTAATATTTTGGAATGAATTTAGTTATGCTATGTCATAATAGAAATGGATTGTGGGGTTTTTGTAGTTTAAAAAAAATCAAAATTTTCACATTATCCGTTAAAACCACATTAGGAACATTTTGAAAATTGAATTTATTTTATATAAATGTGGTAGCAGGTATTCTAGCAGAGAAAACCCTTGAAAGATGTAGAAATGCATTTTTAAGAGTTAAAAGAACCACATGTCATTTGCTGGCATCTAAAGTATGCCTGAGTTTTGTATATTGTACTGTCTTGACTTGAACTGGCCATACAGTTTTAATTAGTTTCACTGCGGCAGAATTAGCTCCAGTGCAAGACGAACAGCAGGCCGTGTTCCGCAGATTTCCAACGTAAACCATAATTCATAAAGGCCAACGCAACTCTTTTCTTTGCAGCTGGGTAACCATTTATGTTTGAGGTGAAGAAGTTAATATGGAAATTTTGTGAGCTAGGAAAGAGGACGAATGCTATCACTCTAATTTATGACCTTTCATATAAGGCCAAATGTAAAGGCAACTCCAATTGTTTTATATCTCAGGGCCAGCACAACGCAGATGTATGAAATTTGGAGTGTTGGACATAAACTTTTATTACCAAATTATAAATAATTTCTCCCACTTATAATGTTCACCTTTCAAGTTCATCTTGATTAAAATACAAGGGCAGCGTCACACCGATTTCACTGAGTTTTACAGCTGAGCGAGGTTTTCTGGAGTTCACGGCGGCGCGTAAAGTATCCTGGCGGCTGAAAGGCTCTGCACAGAGGAGCTCAGACCCGGAGTCCATCGCTTTTGAAATGCAAGCCATGCCGAAACGATGGCCAGGGAAGTCTGAGCATTTAGTTAAGCATCTCAAACATGATATCTGAAACCACGTGCCCACGATGTAGAATATGTTCCATCGTGTGTCAAAAATAAAAGGCACACTGACTTTCCTGAGAAATTTGTCCGTCAGTCCATGAGCTCATGTTACTCCTCAGAAGATATTACAGCACGATATTAAATGATATAGACATCGGCCCGGGGCTCACAGAGTACACATGAGGGAGGGAACACACACACGTGCGCGTGCGCGCACACTCACACACACACACACACACACACACACACGAGTTATTTAATAGTGGCATTCACAAGGGGCACAAAGGAGAAGTACATGATCATGAACAAGAGGAAAAATATTTTAGTCTGAGGGATTATCAAAGGTCTTCTATAACGCTCAGCCTGCGTGGCTCAGTGGTTGAGCGTCGACCTATGAGCCAGGAGATCATGGTTCTATTCCTGGTCAGGGCACATGCGAATGTGCAGGAGGCAGCTGATCAATAATTCTCTCATCATGGATGTTTCTCCTTCTCCCTCTCCCTTCCTCTCTGAAATCAATAAAAACACATATTTAAAAATAGGTCTTCTCAAAGGCATCTATGTTTAGGCTAAGACCTAAAGTACAATTAGGAGTTGGCCTGGTTGAAGAGAAGAGGCTTGGGCTCCAACGGTCACCCAGAAGGTGATGTGGTTTGAATTGGATCAGGAGAAAGAAGAATGGAAGTGGCAGTTTTAATGCCCAGGAGTACAAGAGAGAAGGCACTGGGCCCATTTGGGGTAGAGAGTTGGAATTGGGACCCTGCCCATACTTGTGATGATTGAAAGGCTACACTGTAAAAAAGAGAGAGGGGGGGGGGGAGAAATTCAATAACTACAGGGTATCTTTCACATCCCATGATATAAGGGAGATAATAATAGTCCAAAACGAGGGTGTAAGAGATTAGATGTCTTTATTGTCCAGTCTGAAGGTCCAGGAAAGGCCCAAGCGCATGCCAGCGCTTCCCCAGTAATGCACTGCTTGAAGAAGAGCAACCAGCGTTCTTAGGATTCTAACACTGATTTGGGGATTCAAATCTGTTCTGAGGGCTGTTGGCCAATCCAGTTCCATGTTTGTGTATATTATTAGCAGCATCAACATAATACAATCACACACATGTCCACAAGGTTGGTGGGTGTTTTAAAAAATAAGCTAGACATGATACTTTTTGTTATGAACATGAAACTCTAAATGGCATTTTTTTTTTAAAGGAACAGGACTCTAGAAGTTTGGAACAACTAATGAAATGGCAAGAGTTCACCTTAGTATTTTTATACTAGTATTTGCCTATTTTAAAAATACCCAATATGTTCAAGAGAATGAGAAGACAAGCCAGAGACTGGGAGAAAATCTTTGCAAAAGGCATATCTGTTAAAGAAATATTATCTAAAACATGCAACAAACTCTTAAAACTCAATGATTAAAAAAAATCAATCAATCATAATAAATGGCTAAAAATCAGAAAAGATACCTCACCCAAGAAGATATACCGATAGCAAATAAGCATATATAAAAAAAAATACTCCAGCCCAACTAGTGTGGCTGAGTGACTGAGCATTGACCCATGAACCAAGAAGTCCCCGGTTTGATTCATAGTCAGGGCACATGCTGGGGTTGTGGGCTCGGTCCCCAGTAGGGGGCATGCAGGAGGCAGCCGTGCAATTTCTCTTTCATTGATGTTTCTATCTCTTATTCCTCTCCCTCTAAAATCAATAAAAATCTATTTTAAATTATTTAGAAAAATACTTCACATCATATGTCATTAGGGAAATGCAAATTAAAACTGCAGTTGGATTCCACTACCTACCTACTGCATGGCCAAAATCCAAACACTGGACATACCTAATGCTGGTGACGTTGTGAAGCAACAGGAACTCTCATATGTGGCTGGAGGGGATACAAAATGGTACAGCTGCTTTGGGAGACAGTTTGGCAGTTTCCTACAAAACTGAATATTCTCTCATTATATAATTCAGCAATTGACTCCCTGGTTTTTATCCAAAGAGTTGAAAACTCAACTCACTTACCACGAGTTGAAAACTTATGTCCGCACAAAAACCTGCATACAGATGTTCATAGCAGGTTATTCATCATTGCCAAAACTTGGAAGTGGCTGAGACATCTTTTAGTAAGTAAATGGATAAATAAACTGTGGTATATCGACAATGAACTGCTATCCAGCATTAAAAATAAATGAGTTATAAAGCCATGAAAAGTCATGGAGGAAACTTAAATGCATGTTACTAAGTGAAAGAAGCCAATCTGTAAAGGCTACATACTGTAGGATTCCAACTTTATGATATTCTGGAAAAAGGAAAACCATGGAGACAGTAAAAAGATCAGTGGTTGCCAGGGATTAGTGGGGACAGAGGGATGCAGAGGCAGAGCACAGAGGATTTTTAGGGCAGTGAAAATACTCTGTATGATGCTATCATAATGGGCACAGGTAAAATATGTTCGTCAAAACCCATAGAATGTACAACACCAAACGTAAACCCATGCTGGCCAGTGTGCTTCAGAAACCATACCTGAGCATCAACCTAGGAACCAGGAGGTCACGCACGGTTCAGTTCCGTCAGGGCACATGTCAGGGTTGCAGGCTTGATCCCGGGTAGAGGGCATGCATGAGGCAGCTGATCAATGATTGTCTCTCATCATTGATGTTTCTACCTCTCTCTCCCTCTCCTGCTTCTCTGAAATCAATAAAAACACTGGGGGCGAAAAAGAGTGAACCCCAATGTAAACTATGGAGTTTGGGTGATAATGATGTGTCAATGTAGGTTTGTCAATTTTAAAAATTAAACTAAACAACTATGTAAGCTAAACTAAATCTTGTCAAATTACTGTTATGATTTATCATATTTATTTTTATGGCCTTAATAAATTAATGTTTATGTCCATGGGTTTGAAGATGAGTTCTTGGTGGACTAGTCTTCAGAAAAATCCTGCCGATTCTTTGCAAAATTAAAGATACTAAAAATACCCTGTGAAATATGGAAAGTTGCTCTGTGAATTAGTAAAAGCCAATCATAAGCTGCTGAAAGAATTCTGGATAAACACATTTAGGTAAACTTGTTGGCTTGTGAAGTAATTCATGGCGCCCACCCCATTTGTCTAGTTGGGCCCTTACAGTCCATGCCCCTTGGAAAGATTACAGCTGCCTCTGAAGATGAACCATGACCTTAAAACTCCTCATGACCCCCTGTCCACCACACCAGTCTTAATGACTCCATCAGGGCTGCCTGGCAAACTTTCTTTTTTTAAATAATTGAAACAAGTAGTGGGGAATATGGTACAATTTGATGTCTTTTGTGAAAAAGGTTTTAAGGGACAGGGCTTTATATTCTACTAGAGGCCCTGTGCATGAAATTCGTGCGGGGGGGGGGGTCCCCTCAGCCCGGCCTGCACCCTCTCCAATCTGGGAACCCTCTCACAATCCAGGACCGCTGGCTCCTAACTGCTCATCTGCCTGCCGGCCTGATCGCCCCTAACCGCCTCTGCCTTGCCCCTGTTACCATGGCTTTGTCCAGAAGGACATCTGGTCTAATTAGCATATTATCCTTTTATTAATATAGATTATGTATGTTCTTTGCAGCTAATTATTTTAATTAATACTTTATTTAAATTTTGTGTTTACATTATATTTTATACTGCAAGGACTTCAAATACAGTCTTTTAAAAAATCCATAATGCTTGGTCTTTACCCAAAGTGAGCTTCTATAGAAGGATACAAGAAAGTCTGTCTTTTGCAGCAAACCATGCCCAGTTGTTCCCTATCTGTATCAATCAAAAGTTGATCTCTTTAGCTTACAAGAGGAGGAATTCATTTTTGTCTTAGAAAAAAATTCTGCCTCTTAGATTCTATAACACTTAGGGTTAAGAATCTGTTTAAAGAAATCACCGGTTTATGGTGTTACAAATTATGTAGAATTAAAGTATAAGATTTAATGTGATGAGGCCATGTGAGTAGAAAAAGGAATCAAGTCTCGTTTTGACAGTTTCCTTATTTACCTCTCCCTTTCCATTTATAGCAAGAATATTGAGAATTCAAGCAAAATTCCAAACCAGGTTCCCATAGTAGCACTTAATGTCTGCGCACCATTTCCAATTAGAAATAGTTTGTAATGGAACGCAATTTATTCCATTATAATACAGAGTTACTTTGGTGATTTTAATCCTATTTGTGTCAATTAACGTTGCCACGGAAACAATATCCTGCTAATAATGGCTTCATCGTCACACACTTAAGTCAAAATCCAAAGGTGGACTTAAATATTTGAGGCGCCTTCTTTCATTTATTTATTTGCTTTCAATTATTCGAGGACATTTATGGGTGTGTATAGTCATTACTTTCGTAGTAATTTCTAGTTGCCTACGACTTCGACCTACTTCGTACATTTCTGCCTGAAAGATCACTTCCTGTGTTTCTTATTATCGTTTTTAACTTTTTTTAAGAGGAGCTTTCTGTTAAAGGAGAGAGCACCAGCGCTTTCCATTTAACCCCGCAGCACGGACTCTGCCTTCAGGCGAATCTGAACTCCAGGATTTGCGCGCTCCCGCCAGGCTGGGCTCTTTTGGCCCCGCGGGCCGCCGTAGCCAGGGGAGCAGTGATTGGCCGAGGCGGGAAAGTGCCACCGCCTCCGCGGTTTCACTTTCGATTTCGTCCCGTTGTCGGAGGCTGGACTTGTGGGGCTCCCAGAGCGGGCATTCCGGGTCTCAGCCACGAGGTGAGCCCGCAGACGCACGGGCCCCTCCCAGCCCCGGTGTTGCGCCGCCCGGGGCAGGGTGGGGAGCAGCCGCGGAGCCTGCGGGAGGCCGGTCCCGCGAAGGCCGCGCTCGTGGCGCCTGGCGCGGCCGGGAGGTCCGGGGTGGTCGGCG
>NW_006285248.1:2152043-2159304 GCF_000327345.1 Myotis davidii | reverse complement strand
CCCGCCGGAGCCCCCGGATCTGGCTTCCGAGTGCACCCCAGGCTGTCGCAGGGAACCCCGACTTCAGCCTGGGGATTCGGCGGGAAAGCGGACTCCGGGCACGGCCGCGCTGCGCCGGGGTGTTAGGGCTGCAGGACATTGTCCGCCGGGCCTGTAGCCATCGGGGTGCTTGCACCGGGCCCCCAGGAATTAAGGGCGGGCTGGCCCACCCTCCCAGGCTGGGGACGCCCACCTGCCGTTGTCCGGTGGTCACCTCTGGCCCAGGGCTTTTGTGTGCAGGGGCGCGCGTCCCTGGCCGGGGTTCAGGCTCTGGCTTCCAGCATCGGGGGGTGCAGGTAAGGTGCTCGTGGCTCAGTGTGGTCCCCTTAGTGGTACAGGCTATTGTAGAAAAAAAGAAAGTACTGAAGAGCTCAGTGAGAAAACCATCCTCTGACCTATTTGGTCACTTCACAGTATATTTAGTTTTCCAGTTTTGTTTAAAAATTCTTCCTGCCCTATCTCTCTCATCAATTAAAAAAAAGTCTTCTAAATAACATCTCTAATTTTGTATATTCTTTTGATTGGCTCCCTAACCCATCATTATGTATGTCCCCAAAATTACTCAACTATCCCAACTCTGGTAGCAATACTCTGATAAACTTAAAACACACACACACACGCACACACACACACCACCTGTATTTTAGATTATTTACTTGGACTAGATTTTGAGAAGTGAAATTATTGGAATAGGTGCTGCCTTCTACCAAGGTCTTTTTAGGTCTTCACACACATTGCCACATTGTTTAACAAAATAGTTTAGTCGTTTACATCATTCATGTGTAGGACTGCCTGTTGCACCAAAATTATGATAGCTGGTAATACATTTCTAATACACCAACCAGCAAAGGTGAGCCTGTCTTTGGAATTTTTGTTGTTTGTTTTTTGTTTGTTAAATGGTGGTGTCTGGCAAGTCCACTTCCTTAAGTTTTGCGAAGGAATCTTGAGAGGGTATGTTAGTGTGTGTGTGTGTATTGTTGGAGTTGCTGTGCAGGCTGGCTGACTGTTGGGTCACTTAAGTGATCTTCTAGCATAACTGCCTTATTTTGCAGATGAGGAGCCTGAGGCCTTGAGAGGTGAAGTGATGAGTTACCTGAGGCGCACGGCTAATTAAGTAGCAGAGCTGGCATTAGAACTCAGGTGTCCTGCCTCCCAAGTGAGTACTCTTGATGCTGCCTCGCTGGTCTCACTGAACTGGGCACACTCGATACTAGAATTTGAAGAGATGTTTACATCCCCGGATTAATCTTTCCTTTTACAATTGTACCAAGTAACAGAGATTTCGATCCTCCGAGGGATTTGTGACACTGAAAAATGGGAAAGGGTCCATTTTCATGGCCAGGGCTAGAAATCCTTATTTAGAATGACAGCCCCTTCAAGATTTGTTGGCAGTCATTGTTTTCAGATTCTCTAACTGTTGGGATAAAGTATTTCATAAGTTACAGTTTATACTCTGTCATCCCGTTAGAACTTAGCTGTTTGTCCTCATTTGTTCCACCTTGAAGGTGGTTTTTTTCAAAACTTGATGTCGAGACCAGAGAACATTGCTCTTTTTGATTTAGGACTTACAGCAGTTTCTCACCCGCAATTGACATTTTGGGTCAGTTAATTTTTTGTTAGGGAGGGCTTTCTTATCCTTTGTAGACGGGTCAGCAGTATCCTTGGCCTCTACCTACTAGATACCCTCATTCAGGGCAATCCAAAATGCCTCCAGACATTTCCAAATGTCCCTGAGGATGGGGGCAAAATCTCTCCTGGTCAAGAACCATTTGCTTACAGGGATTATTTGGGGAACTTTATGTGAATTCCAATGCCCCTTGCCTAGACAGCCTGACTTTGGGGAGGCTTCTGGAATCTGCATTTTAGCAAGCTTCTCTGTTGATTCAGATGCAGGTGCTTCTTGGACAACAAAGAAACGTTTCTCCTTTCTCCGTATTTTATTTGGTGGTTACTATGTTATAGCTGCTCAGGTACATGAATGATACTGTATTAGTCACTATGCCCATAGTTGGAGACTTAGCGCTGCCCTTAAATGCCCCTTCCACAGGCTTGGGCAGTGTGTTTAGGTACCAGAGACCCCCCAGAAGCTTGGAGCTTGCTGTGGGAGACTGCTCCGCTGGAAAGGAGAGCCGTTCTCAGTGTTGGATGTCCTCTCAGACTGATATATTCTGCTAAAGTATATTTACTTGGGTTGTAATATTATGTTTCATAGCAATATTTTGCTTTTCAATTTTTTTTTCACCCTAAGCTGTAAATATTCTAAGAGTAGGCAAAAATTTCCAGGTGAACATGGCCAAGAAACAAGAATTTACGTGTTTTTTTGCTCAGTGACATGACTCAAAATTACATTAGAGATATTTCTGGTCGTTATAGTCCTTTATGGGCTGATTTACAATAATTTAGGTTCCCTCTCACTGGCTGTGGCCATCACCTGTTTAACAGGAGAACCTTGACATAGTCCAAAGGGCAGTTGTGCCTTTGCAAGGGCTTGGGCTTTGGGATCAAGCCTTGGTTCTGCTTGCTACCTCACCTGGTGACCTTGTGAATTGCTCAGGACTCTAATGCCTGGCACATACCTGGATGAGTAAAATTTGGTTCTTTCCCCCCATTTTTTTTACTAAAGGAAATCTCTGCAGGGCAATTTGCAGATGTTCTCATCTTAGACCTCTCAGAAGCTTCTGCCTTTGAATAGCCATGTGTGAAAATAGGTAATTTAGTTAGAACAAACCAGGGTTGGAGGCATAGAGGGTGATTGTGGCGTTAATTTTTAAGGGAGGAGTTTTATCAAGGTGACCCTGCAGAAAGGAGGCCTTTTTCCTCTTATGTGTCTACTAAAGCCTCAGTGTGTGAAATTGCACGAGACCCAGACCCACCGGACCTGGAGACCCATCAGTGCACCTCCTAGTGACCGGTCATTTGGTCATTACTGCATTACGGCCACTGGCCTTTTATAATACAGATGGTTCAAGCGTCTGTTCTCTTGCTTCAGAAATGGTCAGAACTGTTCCTTCTGCCTTATCCAGTTTCAAAGATGAAAACAAAGTTTCCACGTGAGCCAAGTGATGGGAAAAATTGTGATGTTGAGACCAATTTACTCATACAAAATGGATTTATGGGCAAGTTATTAAGTAAAAGGGAGTATCGAGGAAGCCTAATGAAGACAAATGTAAAAATTATGGACTCTAAAGTGATAGATAAAATGTGTTTGAAGCAACATCCTCTTTCCAAATAACTGTTAAAATATTTTTCAAGAGATCTGCCAGAATATAGATGCTCTGGAGAATAAATGAAAAGCTTGGTATTTGTCTCTCCTTTCATGTGGCTTACAGTCTGTTGAGGGAGAAGAGACTTGTATTAAAAAAAAAAGAAGAAGAATATAAGACAGTAATTGGTGACAGGTTACATCAAATAGAACCAGATGTGAAACTTGATGCCAGAGCACATCTCCACTCCATCTGAACTGGACACTGGTACTCATGCAGGTCTCTGCTTCAATCATCCCGTGTCCCTAGCCACTGACACAGTATTTCCCACACCCACCGGTTCATAGGAGCCTCCTAGGCTTGTGCAAACAGATCCCGGGTTCCTACCCTGGTTCTACTGAAGCGGAATCTCCAAGTGATCCAAAGGCTCATGTTTGGGAAACGGCCCTAGAGGCTCAAGGCCAAGCTCTTAGTCATGCTCCCCAGGAATGTGGCCCTGCTGCCTTCGGAGGCTGCAGCTGGCCCTCCTTGCCTGTGTCGATTTTCTCCTCTCACTGTCCAATGCCTTCGCCAAGCTTTCTGTCCTTCCAGCTGGTGGACTCTTTTCCTTCACACTCCGCTCAGGTGTCACCTCCAGAAGTCCTTCTCTGATCTTTCTGTGTGCTCTTCTCTGCAAAATTCTATCCAACTACATACAACTTTTAAAAATTCTCCTTTTACAAGGGTGTGTGTGTGTGTGTGTGGTCTGCTTCGTAGTATAAATTCCAAGGGTCCAAGGCCATATCTTGTTGGTGTTACATCCCTACCCAGCCAATGTGCCTGCCACTAAGGTGCTGGTGAAAGTTTGAAGTGTTGAATGCCTTTAGACAGAAATTGGTGTTAATTGGAGTAAAGATGAGGCTTAATAGTAATGGCAGAGGTATGATCTTTGATAAGCTTACAAGAATATACAAGGACTTTTATTTATTTATTTATTCATTTATTCATTTTAGTTTTTGTAAATCCTCACCCAAGGATATTTTTTCCATTGATGTTTTAGAAGGAATGGAAGGGAGCGGGAGAAGCAGGGAGAGAGAAACTCTATGTAAGAGAAACACAGTGATAGGTTCCCTCCCACTCGGCTCTGACTGAGCCTACAACTGAGGTATGTGCTCTTGACCATAATTGAACCCGGGACCCTTCACTCCACAGCTTGATCTGAGCCAAACCGGCTAGGGCTATAGCTGAGCTTTTTTTTAGAGGTGAGGGGAGAGAATATTAATAAGATTTTAAAAATTATAACACTATCAGTTAAATAACTAATAGTCTGGGATGAACAAAATGAACTAACAAGCAAAATAGAGACAGTCTCATAGAGCAGGCTAACAGCTATCGAGGGGGTGGGGTTGGGTGTGGGGGGTGGAGGGGATAGAGTTAAAAAGAAAAAACTCATGGACACAGCTTACAGTGTGGTGCTTATGTGTGGGGGGAGGAGGAGGTGTGAGAGGGTATGGGGGATAAATGGTGATGGACTTGGGATGGTGAACACACAATACAGTACAGGTGATGCATTGTAGAATTGTGCCCCTGAAACCAGTATAACTTTGTTAACCAGTATCACCTCAATAAATTCAACAAAAGAAAAAATGCAAAAAAAACTCAAAAACGAACAAAAAACCGGGACACCATCAGTTAAACAACTAATAGTCTAGGTTCGTATTTTTTTTTCAGTTGTTAACTGAACAAGGCAGTTAATACTATCCCTGTGAACTAGATTTTCACTTCATGATGCATGCTACTAGTTTTTTAACACAAAATAGCTAGTTTGATCTCGATCTTATATATGAAGAAACTGGCATAATGGGATTTAGCATCTGATAGGAAATGAACTTAAGACTCATGAGTTGAGTCAATATCAGGCCCTCAGGGTTAATAGTCTCTGGATCTATTCATCCACAAACCGGCACATGTTCAGCACATAAATAAGGCAGTTTATAAATGAATGGGAAGATTTATTTTTACTGAACCCATTAAAGGTATATAATCCGTTACAGTATTTACTTTGTTTTTTATTTTCCTTGTGTTCAAAACTGCATAACATTGTTGTGTGGTCTGAGTCCTGAATGAATAGTGGTTGTCCAGAATAGTAGTTGTGATTTTAGTTCTGTTGAGACTGTGTAGCAAAAAAAATACACTGACAGTTCAGTGGAAAAGTTACATTAAAATTTGCTGAGCAAAATAATCAGTTGATCACATTAAGATTTTTTTCAGGCCTTGGGGAGATGCAGTGGATGAGGAGGTCCCAAATTCAAGAGTAGTTTTTAAAACTTGTATTTTCTGTTATTTAACTTGGGATGTTGACTTCTCTTGGAAAAGAAAATTATTTAACTTAAATTATGAGAACCTTTGAATAGACTTTAAAATATGACTGATTTGAGCTTGAATGTTAGTTTCATCACATTTGGGAGCAAATTATTTCATCTTTCTGTGTGCCTTTATTTTCATTACCAAAATGGGGGTATTAAGACCTTCCCAGGATTCTTGTAAAGATTAAATTTGGTAGTGTGTATAAGGATCTTAGCAGATTGCTCTGCATAAATAACACAAGCATTCAATGAATGGGTATACTGATTTGTATGTGAGGCAGTAGTACAAGTGGTTGAGAACAGGGCCCTTCTACGATGAGGATGTGAGGACTGATGAGATAATGTATGGAAAACGCATCACTTAGTTTCTGGCTCCTAGTAGGTCCTGAAACATGTTAGCTGTTGTGTGGTGGTAGAATAATGTGGAGTTTTCACATGTGCTCCATTGATGCTTGGTGTCTTATAATATGCTAAGGTCTTCAGGCTTTTTTTTTGGTTCAGTAATTAACTTCTGTCCTTGCCTTTATTGCCCCTTTTCAGATTTCTGATCAGGATTGTTACAATGAGTCTACGGAAGCAAACTCCCAGCGACTTCTTAAAGCAAATCATTGGACGACCAGTGGTGGTAAAACTAAATTCTGGAGTGGATTATCGAGGTAATATTTTTCTGCTTCATCCTCACTAGTGTAATTAAATAAGTAAATATGACTTACTGATTTTTAGCAACGTTTTAAACATACCCAGTGAATCTCAAAAATCATTGATTGTCAACAGTTTTTATGCCCACCTCTTTTCTTCCCCTGGATTGATCCCCTTTAGAGACACAGCTGACACCAGGGTGTGTGCTTCTGACTTCCGGTGTGGTTTGTGGCTCCCGTCTCCTGTCTCCTTTGAGAGCCTGTGTGCCTCAGTTCCCTGGTACCCTGGTAGCAGCCGAGGATTCCCAGTCGCCTCAGGCGTGAATAGCTGGCTGGATACTGAAGAACCCTTGGCACAATAGCGTTTGTTTTGCAGAAGTATTGAAGGTTGGCAGCAGCTATTTAGACAGTGTCATTTTACAGCATAAGCTTCCCATTCGCATAATGTGCAGGTTATCCAGAAACACCTTACTGTTCTTTTAGAGAATGTTCTTTTTAAGGCTGCGACAACACTACTAAAATTAATTGCGTGGGTATCAAATTCCTTTTTTTTTTTTAAGTTACTAAATTTCTAGTCTTCCAAAATTAAGAGATGTTAAATTAGCTGGACTAGTTTAATTCGTTAGCAGAGTGTTATGGCCTTTCCTTAGTCTCCTTTTTGAATAATTTTTCATCTCTCTCCTGAATAATGATAGTAATCTCTTGAGCTTTTTTTACACATGCAAACTTAATTTTATTGAGAGCTTACTGTGGGTCCAGTGAGTGCTCAACACTTTAATTTTCATTTTATCTTCATATAAGTCCTTTGAGATCTCTGTTGATTATCCCCACCTGGTAAGAGAGGAGCTAGGACTCAGACTCATGCATGACACAAACACCTTGCTGTTTATATACTGCTTTGGTTTCTTGATATTAATAACATCTCCAATTTAATATGATTTTTTAGTGAAACCAGTGGATTATACTAAATAGTGAGATACTATAAAGTCTCTCTGTACTACTTCTCATCCATGAACTTTTGATGAACCTGAAAGAG
>NW_006285248.1:2146761-2151980 GCF_000327345.1 Myotis davidii | reverse complement strand
CATGTGATTAGGGTGAACACTGTGTTCAGTATCTTCTCAGTACCCACTTCATTGAGGAGATCAACCAGCTGGACCTTTTTGTCTCTGCTCTTTAGGGAAAATTTACCTACTTATAAATGTAATATATGTGGGACTTTTTGTTTTGTTATAAATTTCAAAGCAAATTCTAGAGAAAAGTATACTCCAGAAGAAAGCCAATTCTCCCAAAATTCTACTACCCAGAGACAATCAGCCTTACCAACTGGATCTGTCTCCATATAAGCATAGTTTTACATCAGTGGGATCAGCTATACATGCACCCTGATCTTTTAATATTAAAAAATATGTTCAGTCATCTGACAATATAAAGTGTTTAAAGACTCCATGGGGTTACCTTGTGTGGAAATACCATAATTTTGTGTTAATTTTTAACCAATTCCCTATGAATGCGCATTTAAGGGTTTACCAGTTTTGCTATTATAAACATATTTGCTCCTTTGACGTATCTTGAGCATCTGTCCAACTATTTCTTTAGAATCAATTCCCTAGGCTAAGATTTCTGAGTCGAAGAGCATTGGAGCAGAGGGTTCATTCTTCTTTAGGCTCTCACCTACCCTTGTATTAGCTTTGTTTTCAACTTTTTCATTCTAATTGGCAACAAGTAATACCTCATTTTATTTATATTTCTCTGTTTACTAGTGAGGCTAAATAACCTTTCACATGGGTGGTAGTCAAAACTTTTCTCTTTCTGAATGTCTGGCTCATGGCTTCTATACTAGTAAAGCAAAGTGGTGTACACTGTTGGGAATATTACTACACAGAGCTCTCATTTTGTGGTTAAATACTACTAAAAACCAGCTCTTTGTAGCAGTTTCTCTTTAAGCTTAAAGAAAACTTTGTTTTCTATTATTTATAGTAATTAATCCCTTAGAGAAAGGAAGGTGTTACAATTATAACCTGGCACCTTTTTCTTTTTTTAAAAAAAGACACAACCTTTCCTTTGAGAATAGCTATTTTTATTAGAAGTGAACATTTAATTTTGAAATGCTCTTGATGCATTTTCAAACAGATTTGCAGACCAGGTCTCAGAAGTTTCTTGCTCTTTTACAATGGTGGTTTAATTGTAAAATTAATACAGCAGGAAATAAACTGTAGAGTTGTATCAAACTTTTTGATAGGAGATAATTGTTAATGTTCAGAATCCATTGTGATTCTCTGAAAGCTTCCAGTTTTTAGCAGAATTCTGTTAGGTGAATGTTTTGTACTCTCGTTACACATACAATTTTGAAAAGAAACTTTTGTTTAGAGGAGAATGGGGCCGGAGGCAGGGAGTGAGGAGCATACTAACGAAATTGAGACTAAATGAAGTTGTCGACTTGGTTAATTGAATCTAATCTGTAGTATTTGCTTTCATTTAAATTATTTTTCTAGAAAATACCTCTTTAATTTAGAGACTTCAGTTTTGAAAACTATTCACCCAGTTTCCTTGAAAGTTCCCTAGAATGTTTGTGGCCATTTTTCTGTATTAGTCTGGATTTGAAATATTATAACTGTAACAAACAGAAAGGGATGTGTTACAATGCAATATGTTGCCTTGTATTCTCAAGCTGCTCTTCACTGTGAGTCACAGCTTTAAGTTGTTCCTTCAGGAGCACCTGCTGTCTCCTCCTCTATTATTTTAACAGATTGTGGAGACTTCCTCTTAACCTTGGAGTACATTCATTTGCTGCAGTAGTTGTTGTGAAAGAATGAAATAAATCTGCCAGACCCGTATTTCACTTAGTGGCTAAAGTAAGAAATGCCCCTGGAAGGGAGGAGTCTTGGCTAATGGTCATTTGCTCCTGCATAATTGCCTACTCCTTTTTTTAGTTTTCAAAGAATGGTGTTTTATTTGGCATATTCTTTTATGTTACTTTTGTGAAGGCTTTACAAGTTACTGTTATCACACATACCATGAAAAAAGTGACAGTTCATTGTTTTTCCTACTTTCATGCTGTGTGCTTCTTAGCTTTTATTCAGATGGACATTAAATAAAGGCATTTTTCTATGCGTCCGTCTATTCAGTGTTGTTTATAGTATGAATTTTTATATTAAGCATATAAGAGCTAATGAATGGAAAGATGGTCAGCTCTAAGGTATATATATCCTGTAATTTTCAACTCTTCCTTGCTTTGTATATCTTCTCTTTGATTCAATCTGTCTGCAGGGGTCCTGGCTTGTCTGGATGGCTATATGAATATAGCCTTGGAGCAGACAGAAGAATATGTAAATGGACAGCTGAAGAATAAGTATGGGGATGCATTTATCCGAGGAAACAACGGTAATATTCCTTCACTCTGTAGTGTAGTTGTACAACATCTGAACTAAGCCTTTGTGTTTATAGTTGGGATCACCAACGGGTTTTCTAGATAACTTAAAAGTTCAGTTTTAGTTTTACTTTGTCTACTTTTAAATTCTTATATTTCAAATCTTCAGTGTGACCAGTTTATTTTTAGTAGCTTCATGGGTTTGGGGACTAAAAAATCTCCCCTGCCCTTACTGAGGGGCATTGGTATACTGACCTGAACTCTTTCTATTGGATACAGTTTATTCTATTCCCCCAACACTGCCTCTCACACTGGAATCTGGGGCTGTAAGAATGGCCAGTGTTTCCCTGCTATCTTTGGTTTGCATCATTTGGCAGTTAGCTTGTCCTATTTGTCCTTTGTGAATCATTTAAATGCTCTCTGTGGAGATTGTATCTTTTAATTTGACAAAAATGACAAAACAGGAAATATGGTTCTAAAATTACTCCGCTTTTTAACATCTAATATATGGCTGTGATTATTATGTTTACTTTTAAGTACCTCATTTAAAAACACATTATCACTAAAGTAATATATGAATTTTTAGGGAGAAGACTTCAAAACGATGGTAGTTATCCCTTGACCCCTCCCCGCTTTTTGTCCCCATTCCCCAAATGGAGCTCTGGGAACCTGAGTTTGGGCTTTATATTGGTGTGCGTTCTCTAATTCCGGTTAACTCCCTCAGCCCCTTTGCTGAGAAGTCAGCACTCTGACTTAGTGTGGGCATTCTATCTCCTAATCGTACAATGCCATTTTTCCCCGTATCTTCATATATAATATGCTTTTTAGTTCTAACATGTAGAGTTTCTCTTCTCATTTTTCATACTGTTCTTATTTGATCTCTTACATTTACTAAGAAATGTTAGGATTTTTCAACATTTCAAGACAACTGATAGCAGTCAGTTGCAGGTTCTGTAAGTGATAGGGTGGATCCTGTCACATGCATATACAACATGTAGACCATGTCCAATTTCCCAGGATGTTTTTACTGTCATTTTGATGCTTCTCTTCATATATCTTTTCCATGATGTAATAATTAATAATCAGTGGTAGTTATTTTTAGACTCCCACATTCACATCCTAGACTTTTTATTTTCTAAAGTTTCACATATGTCTCCTTTTTCCCCAGTTGACCCCTTCCCCCCTCCCTGGAAGCTCATATAGTAGTTTTAACATAAGCATGTTTCCAGCATGGTTACCTCTCAAAATAAATGCTCATCAGGCCATAGCAAATCTCTTTGTGGTGTTATGGTCTGAGTTTGCTTCTTGGGTCAGAAATAAATCAACATAAGATGCTTTCCTGTGGACCTGGGATTGTCCCTATAATAAAGCCTCTTCTCGTTGAAGATCAAATTGAGTAAAAAAAAAAAAATGACATGAATGCTCAGCTCTAGAAACTGATGAATGCATTAAGTAAAAGATTCCATTTATTCATTGAACAGGTAGCTGTTCTCTACTACTGTCTGCTACGGGACAGACACTGTTCTCAGCCTGGGTATTAAAGAATGCACAGCACAGGGCACCAACTCAGGGTCCTTAACTCTGACCCTTAGGGAGCTAACATTTTTCTCTGAGAAGTTTTCTGCAATATTACTTGTATCTCAAACATTATTTTGGCTGTTAATCTCCAATCAGATCATGTAAAATATTTCAGGCAAAATATTCTGTTATTAGACACCATGGGAAAAAAAAAATGCCAAATAAAGTAAAAAATTCCATCTTTTCTTGATTCCCACTGGCCACTGGGGCCAATTTTCATTTCTATCTCAATTTATTGGATTAACCATTTATTTTGTTGTAGGGTCCACATTATCAGTGTGTAGTGAACAGAAATGGACAAAATCGAAAGCACTACAAGTGCCCTTACCTTGTATGAGTAAAATGTCGTACTCTCTTTAATCAAGAGTGATTATTTAACTTGGCATACAGGGACCAGAAGAAAGGCCACATTATCTCATGTGTAAACACTGGGATCTCCCTCTTTCTGTCTGTGGCAGCGGGCCACTCTCCTGTTGTCATTCCTAGGTTTAGACAAATCACATTCAGCATTGGTAGGGTGACATCAAACAAGGTTTAATCTTTAGACCAAATGTTAATTATATTTTATTTTGAGAGAAAGAATATGAAAGAGCAGGGCATCTGCTTAAACACGTATACGCACATAAAACCACCTAGAAACCGACTTCCCAAACTTAGCCTCATAGTTCGTAATGCTGTTACTGCAAACATGGATCTCTCATTACTAGTACATAGAACCCTCCTCCTACAGCTGTGAAAAAGTTAAAGACAGTGTCTATCAGATGTATATTATTGCGGGTAAAATATACAGGCTTTGGAATCAGACTTGGGTTCAATCTCTCATTTTGTCTCTTGCTCGCTGCGAACACCTTGAGTTCCATTTCTTCATCTGTAAAATGAAAAAACAGGTCTGTTGATAGGGTTTAATCGATGTCTCTTGAAAGGCATAATTCTGCCATCTCCCTGTTCCTAAAGTCTGATTGACCATTTTGCAAAGAAATATTTTGGAGATTAAATGTTGGAGATTAATCCAACATTTACAGGGAACTCATACAACTAAACAAAAAGAAGATTAACAACCCAATCAAAAAATGGGCAACGGACCTAAATAGAAACTTTTCAAAAGAAGACAGAAGGAAGGCCAATAGACATATGAAAACATGCTCATAGTCACTAATCATCTGAGAGATGCAAATCAAAACGACAATGCGGTACCATCTCACACCTGCTAGAATGGCTATTGTCAACAAATGACAAAGGACAAATGCTGGCGAGGATGCGGAGAAAAAGAAACCCTCATGCACTGCTGGTGGGCATGCAGACTGGTGCAGCCACTGTGAAAGACAGTATGGAGTTTCCTCAAAAAACTACAAATGC
>NW_006285248.1:2145586-2146640 GCF_000327345.1 Myotis davidii | reverse complement strand
TGAATGGAACTGGAGAACATTATGCTAAGTGAAATAAGCCTGTCAAAGAGAAATAAATATCCCATGATCTCACTCGTTTATGGTATATAATGAACAACATAAACTGATATACAAAAACAGATCCAGAGACAGAGAAGCATTGATCAGACCATCAAACCTCAGAGGGAAGGTAGGCGAGGGTGGGGGTAATGGGGAGAGATCAACCAAAGGACTTATTTGCAAGCATATAGGCCTAACCAATGGACACGGACAACAGGGGGGTGAGGGCATGAGTGGGGGGAATAGGGGGTAACGTGGGGATAAGGACACATATGTAATAACTTAATCAATAAAAAAATTTAAAAATATATTTTGGGAGAAGTTATATTGTGTGGTTTAGAAGGCTTGTGTGTGTTGAAAACTCTGAAATTTTTTGCTTATAAAACTTGTGTATTGAAATGCATAAGAGTGAGAACTGAAGAAGGCCCAGAGCCTGCCTGCATAACAACCATCCTGATGAGCAGGGAACCTTCCAAGGGGTACAGGGAGCTGCCCCTTTTGCCTCCTGAAGACGTGCAGGCAGCATCCTCAACGGCTCCCTGGTGCACAGCAGCACTTTCATTGGGGAGCAGTTGTTAGCAAGGCTGACATTTACCAGCCAAACTTCAGGGGAAGGAAGAGGGAGTGAGCAAGTTACACCTAACCATTCAGTATAAGACTGAGCTACAATAACAACAAAGGTGTGGGGAAAATGTTTTTTAATTGAAAGTTTTTAGAAAACATGAAAACAATGAGTTTCGTGGGCAGGACTTACACCGATGCGATATGTGTTTTCCAAATTAACCTCCTGGGGTCTGGGCTGCATATTTGCAGAGGTGCTCTCTAATATGACCAAGTCACTGCTTCTCTTAAGGCACTAGAATTACAGGAGCAGTTACAAGTTTGCTTGTCCTGTATTACACCAAATCCCTGGGTGAACAGTCATATAGCTTCGCTTTTCAAAAAAAAAAAAATTGAAGTCAGGGTGAGGGTAGATCAATATACCAAACCATTTTTCCAATGATTCCTTCCACCT
>NW_006285248.1:2117021-2145287 GCF_000327345.1 Myotis davidii | reverse complement strand
TCAGGTTTATCAGAAATCAAAGATAATAGCCTCCAGTTCCTAGTATGACATCAGTACAACGGGGTGAAAAGTTATGCAGTTAGCAAAGACACTAGTTTCGCTATAGCTTCACTTTCATATCTTCTTTTCATGGCGGGAGCGGGGAGGAGGGAAAAGGAGTTTAAAGTTTGTGGGTCCTGTTTTGTTTTGTTTTCACTGCGTGGGCCTTTTGCCACCTCAATAGCTCCTAGCTTGTCTTGAGATCTGGTAGAATAGTTAGCGTAATAAAGTGAAAGTAGTGGGTTGATAGAGAATCAAGACATTTTTGAGAAGAAGCGAATGAGAAAAACAACAACAACAAAAACCCCCCACGAATGCCAAAGAGATCCCTGCGGCAAAAACCTTTAATGAGATAGGACCAGTTGGGCATAAGCATAGGCCATCATTGTATGGACTGAGGAATAAGCCCAATTCCAGGTTCTTCCAAGATTCATAGAGGGTCAGAGATGAAGGGCTTATGGGAAGGATGTCTGCATCTGCTGGCTCAGTCTGGGTCAGAGGTCAAGTTCTCCTTACAGCCAGCATTTGGATAATTTTCATACCTGTCCTCTGTTTCTGGGAAGACAATCCTTTTTAAAATGCTTGACAACTAATCCCAGCAAGAACAGGACCCCACCCTTCCCCCTAAATCTATGCATGTTTTTCTTTTGGTGCCAGATTGAACCGAGCAAAGAAATGTGTGAAAATGAAACAGATGTGTCTCACCTAGCATGGCAGATGGTAGAAAGAAGGTTTCTTGAGAGCAATGTCTTTTAGTTTCCATTTATACTTTTAATCTTGGATAATAATAATGTCAACAGTCTGTATGTGCCTGATTGCATGAATGAATGTAAGTATGCAAACTGCAAAACTAGGCAGTCTCTGAATTTCAGTGCGCATTATGCATGCTCACAGTATGATGCTCAATGTTCTGGCTGGCAAAGAGATAGGAAAGATATGGTCTTTACCTTCTGGTCAGTGTGAAAGGGACTTCACTGAGTAACTGTAAACCCCATTCTCTTTTTCTCCCAGATATTAGTTTTATTGTGTTTTATACTTGGGATGAGAAAGCTGGTTAGTGGAGCTTATCCCAGATCAGAAATTACTCCCTACTCCTACTTTAATCTTAAGAATTTTCAAAATGTTTTCCTTTCAGATTTAGTTAAATTTTCCAGCATGCCTCTGAATTAGGGAAGGAAAAGAAAAGCCCTGGAGAAAGAAGAAAAAAAAAACCCCACAGAAAAGTGAGATTTTTATTACATTGTTCAGAGGAGGAGGAAAGAATGAAGCTGATGTCCCAGCTGTCGTCATAAAGCGATGCTCTTCTATCCAAGGGGGGCTGGGCTGGGGGTTAGAAGCCAGGAGCCAATCCACTTACGTAGAAAACACACACTCCCGTGAATCACCAGTTCTGAGTGTTAGGGTGAATCCAGGTGTGCTTTATTCCACCCAAGATTCAACTCAAGGCAAGGCCTGCAGGGCTCCAGGATGAAGGATTGCTTCCCGAGGATCAGGGAACATTTCCTTCTAATAACCACGATTAGCTGACTCCAGGGCACAGAAACTCCCCGGAGAGCCGATGTTGAAGTCATCGCTGCCCTCCGCTCCACTTCTTCAAAAAAAATTACTTTTACATGATGGGCCTTCCCTTCCCAGAAACTCCCAGCTCCGTATCCTTAAAGCTTTCCTTTGCAAATTGCCTACAGAAAGCAGAGCCCGGCTCATGCGGTGACATGAGCCTCTTTCTCTGTTGGACCAGGCCAGGGCCCCAGACTGTGCTGGGGGAGGGGGCTCTCTCTTCAGAACAATTTTTACAAATGCTGGTTGGGACTCCAAAGCCATGAGACAGCGCTCACAAGCCCTGGCGTCGTTTGACTTGCCAATCTGTTAGCTCCTTTTGGCAAGTGGCCTGGGTCAATATGACCTATGAGACTTTTCCCTGTTTATAGCACCTTTCAACTCAGACACTGAGAATGTTGACCAACACTGATGCTGTGTGTGTGTGTGTGTTTTCTTATTGCCTTTTCCAGAAACTGTGTAGAAGGCAAAATAGTTCCCATTTCTCATTCCAGCCATGCCATGTGAGAGCACATTTCCCAGACCCTTTTTCCACATGACCACAAAAATGTCTGTGGGATGACATTCTTTGAAAAGATTAAGAGACTTGTTCCGTGTCCTGTCCCTGGGAATGGGTCCATGTTTTCAAAAATCAAAGGGGCTCCTCTTATTGATGAGTAGCTCAATGGGTGTTTGGGGAGTATATATTTCACAGGTGTTTCTTGTGAAATCTCATATGTGTTCATTCATTCATTCCATCAAACCTATGCAGGCAAGTTATAAGTTCAAGACAAAAAGGGAGGTATAAGGATGGATTGGCCTGCTTCTAGGTTAGTGTCTGCTGAGGGAGACATGCATGTAGGTCAATAAAAGTACATGTAATATTCATGCTAATAGAAATACCGACAACATGCTGAGGTGCTGTGTGTGACATAGATTAATTCTGTCTGATGAATTGCACATGCTTTTTTACCCATCTCTGCTTTTGCACAAATTATTTCTCCTGCCTGAAGAACCTTTGCCTGGCTATTCTAATGGGGCCTTCAGAGACACCATTCAGACGTCACCTTCCCTGACACTGCTGGTCTGGATTCATCCTCTCTCCTCCATCCCACCCTGTATTTACCTCTGTCACAGAGCTAAGTGCATCATATCTTAATTGTGTGGTGTTTGACTTCCTGGCTAAAGTGTGAACGCCTGAAGGCAGGGATTAAGTTTTTGATTGAAGCATTCCCAGTGCCTGGATGTCACTGTGTTTTCAGAAAGAAAGGATAAATGAATGAGTTAATTAAACACGATGGCGTTGCAGCGTTTGTGCCTATTAGAGTGTCATGATTGAAGGCAAGTGTGACATTTGTGTATTTTGACCACTGGCTTTTTTAAATCTAGAAAGAGTAGTTACCTAAAAATGGAATACAGATTTCCATCTACTCATGTGAAACATTCCCAGGGAGGCTTTTCAGAAATGGGTTTTTGTTATTTTTCCATTAGAACAGATGTTTTATCCTATGACTAGGAATGCTGAAATTAAAGTTCAGGACTTTTAAGGAAGAGAAAATAACCTGCTCTTTTCTAATGTTTATTTCCTCAGGTTTTATTATCATTAGATTCTTTTATACTAGCAGACGCTCATACTTTAGAGTCATATTTTAGTCGGGTTTGTGTTGTCAACGTACATGTCTGCTTTTGCAATTTACATGGGCCAAAGATAATCCTAAAAAGTTGCAACCACTATCTAGCATTTTCAATTTTTTATTTTTGTCATCTTTCTCACCTAAGTTCTCAATATGGCATTGAGTGCTCTCCATAGCTTGCAATTCAAAAATGCCTTTTTCTTCAAAATAATTAAAAGGTGGGCCCTAGGATTTTAAATATCATGGTCTGCATGGACTGCCACATTCAGGTACAATGGAATATTAATCCAAATTTTTTATCAGAATGGAAAAGAAGCTGGGAACATTGTCTTCATTCAAACATTTATATAGTGTTTTTTCTGTGCCTGACATAATTCTAAAATTTTACAGACAGTGAAATTAACAACCCTAGGATATTACTGCTACCACCATCTTATAAAGAAACTAAGAAACAAAATGTTAATGTAGGAAGATTGGAAATAAACAATCAAAGGCTAAATAACAAATGCAAAGAATAATAGGGCAAAGCTAGAGCTTTTTAATAAAGTGTGCACATTGGAGACACATTAGAACCAAGATGCAGCATGTATCAATTTTTCACCCTGGTAATACCTTTTCCTTGTGTGCCAGTGTTGGTCCCATTTTCAAGGCTGATAGACTCCTCCACTAAAAGAAGGACACAGATAGGATTTCCAAAGCATACACGGGAAGAGATGAGTCTGGTGTCCGTTCCTATCACACATAGAATCAGACCGAATACCTCCAAAATCACGTCCACGTGCAATAACAGTTGGTTAGTTTATCCTTAAGAGGCTTGCTTTGTTTCTTAGTGACATTTGAAATTATTCCATTGAGTTGCCCCAAATTGATATTATATATATTCTCCACTTCTTCTTCTACTAAAGAAGTTATCAACCCCTGATCCTAGCTTAAGTACTTTTTCTCAGTTTCTGGCATTTGCTTTTTTGTTTTTGTTGTTTTGTTTTGTGTGTGTGTGTTTGTGTGTGTGTGTGTGTGTGTGTGTGGTATTGTTGTTGTTTGTTTGTTTTTATTTAAGTCATTTTCTGTTTCACTAAATAAGTCACTTATTTCAAAAACCCACATTTTAGATCATTTGCTAAGTTGTCCAACTGTCCTATGAATGCCTGAATGCCGTGAGGCTACAGTACCATAGAAGGAAGCCAGAAAATTGCTAATTGAAGGAAACGCTGTCTAAAATGAGAGTAAAATTAACAGCAGTCCCAGGAGGATCAGCTCCTGGATTCTCCATGATCTTGAGCACAAAGAGACAACAGCTGTAAACCGCTTGTAAATCACTGGTAAATAGTTGTGGACCACACATTATAAAACGTCTACATCATTGGGAAAACAGTTCTGATTCTTAAAATTACAGACTCGATTCAGGGTTTTAGCCTTGTGAAATAATCAAGCTGTCACTTCTTAAAAGCCTGAGTTCATATTTAAAATTCTATGGCTCTGGAGTAGCCATTATTTAAGAGCAACCAATATTTAAGCATCTGGGCTTTGAAGACAAGTCAAAAAAAAAAAAAGCAGGGGAAATCATTACAAAATAAGGGGGGGGATATATCAAAAAGGAATATTGAGTAAACTGTACAAGATTTTTAAGAGCTCCCATGACAAGTGAGAGGTTGTTTTCTTGTACAGGCATTAGTTGCAGAATAGGATCTAGATTGCAGAAAGAGAGAGAGAGATAAAGGGCCACCTTGCCCTACATCCAGATTCCCCTTCAGTGTGCCCCTTATAAGGAAAAATGAAAGCGAGATCAAAATGTCCCGACTCTCCAGATCTCACTCTCTTGCCACGGAAGAAGATCTCTCTGTCCACATGTGGCATGAGATACTCTTCCTTGGCACATGTGAATAACACACAAAGTAACTCTAATTTCCCCATATCATCCTTTTGTGATGCCTTTATTTTCAGAAATACAAGGAAACATATTATAGAATTAATGACCACTATAAAATAACCATTGCATATTTTAAAAAGACAAAAACTAATGATGTTATTAAACAAGATTCTAAGAAACCAAAATTTGTTGAATCACTTGAGGAAACACTGAGATCCTGCAGATTGCCTGGCCAAATCCTCTCCATTATGTAGACATAGGGGAGTTACTTTGCCTTTCTGTGCCTTGGTTTCCCTGTCTGTAGAATGGGAATAATAACATATCTTCCTTATGAAGTAGCTATTAAAATTATGTTAATAGATGTAATGCTTACATGTATTAAGGACAGTGCTCAGCACATCCTAAACAACTATATACATAGTTGTTACCGTCTTGTTGTTATCATTCTTGTTCCTAGCATTCTACTTAATCATGTAATCAAATGATAAATGTTATTGGTTTTATTACAGTTAATGTTAGTTGCGTGTTTAGACACTGTGTTAAATGTGTTTGCAGTTATTATTTTATTTAATTTTTATGACAACCTTATGAGGTAGATACTATTACTATCCTTATTTCAAAGATAAGAAAACTGAGGCACAGAGAGGGTCAGTAACTTGTTAGAGTAACAAATCTGGCAAGTGGTAGAACCAGAATATGCTAATATGTGTTATTATTATTATCAACATTAGCCAGGTATCTTTATATTAGCTCCCTATTCCTCTATCCTTGCACGTTATACTGTGATGTTCATGCAGCAGAATCCATTGTTGATTTTTCATTTTCACATGATGTTATTTTTAGTTGAATAACTGTAGGCTGGTGGGTAGGATCTCATTGCCTTCTTACTTAGACTTTCTAGGTCATTTCATTCAAAATAGCCATTTTAAGCTAAATCAGCACCAAAGGTAAGCTTTCCCTCATTAAAAACACACACACACAAACGATGTAAGTTGGGCATTGTCAGTGTCAAGAATAAATCCTCTAATGTGAATCATTTTAACCATGGGAAATAAAACATTCTTGCAGTCTGGAATAAAGCTGTCCATTAAAAACAATGGCCTCTTTAAAATGCATTTTGAAAGATTAAAGAGGTAGTCGTCTCATGAAACTATTAACACACTGAATAAAACAGAGAAAGATAAGTTCTGTCCTTTACCACACCCCTCCCTAAATATTTTATACCATCCACTGCCCTTGATGTAAATAAAAACCACTAAATTACTCTGGTAGCTGAGACTCTGCCCTTTAAAACCATAGTGTCCACAAAGAAAGAATAAGCTGGGCATCTTTCTTCTGTTGGCTAGAGAATAATGCATAAGGAATAGACATTCTATAAAGTAAGGAAAATGCATCAAATCTGGTAAGGCACTTTTATTTTCACCCATTATTCTCATTAAGCCACAGTGTTTTGAAGGGAACATAATCTCAGTGGCTGTTTCCTCAGTCTGAACCACATACTGAAACGACTGACTTCCTTCATGAAGACATTTGTTTAAGGAACATGGCCTCTCTGAGATCGGGCAGTGAATCTTGATGCTCTCTGCTTTCTCTTCTTGCTCTGGCTTTATAACAGGTGGGGGGACAGGAAGTGAAGGGAAAGCAGCAGTTCATTAGCTCTCAACCTCAAACTTGCCCAATAGTTGCCAAACTTGCCAATCCAAAGTCATCAAACTGGCAAAACATAGACCAGAGGATTTCACGTGTTTGATTTTTACAACTAGCTGTATGGATCTGTTGGGCAGTTAGAATAAAAACATCCTCCGTGCTCAGTCGGCTCTCATGATGGCTTACCCGAGCTGTGGCCAATGCATCTGTTGGAGTCTAACTGTATTGTGGTGGTTATGGGGACCTGGCCCCAGGGGATTCATTCCCTCACCTTGGATGAGGTAACCCTCGTGCAGAGAAGTTAGTGAGTCCTCTCCCCGCAACACCCATCAGCTGGGAGACTGACCTCCCAGCAGAAGATTCAGATTCAAGTCTGGACTGCCCCATACTCTGCCTTCTTAGAGTATTTCTGCATTTACAAAGCACCTTCCACATAAGTATCCCAGGAGATCTTCACTACAATCCTTCCGCGAAGACGGGGCTAGAATCCTCATTTTCATTTTAAAGCCGGGAGAAATCAGGCTACAGTGGACTGCGGCTTACTCAAGCTTGCAAGAAGGCCAAGTCAAAGAGAAAGGCCTCAAATCCAGGCCTTCTGGCTTTCAGTCCATTTCTTATCCCGGAAAACCTGCCACGATGGGTGAAAGCAGGCTCTACCCCCAGCAACATAGCATGTGTTGCTTTTGGAGATTCACCCTCAGAATTTTCTCCACAGGTAGAGTCCTTCATTTGCAAAACCTAGTACACCTATTTGAGCTTTAGGTGACGTTTGCAGCCAACAGCTAACTGTGGATCCTTCACATAAAACTAGTATCTCCACTGTTCAGATTATAATCATTTAAGTTTCATGCCCTGTAGCTACCTCATGGTCAGAGTTAGTGACTTAACTCCAATGGTATCTCCAGTTTCTTTGTCTTCTATCTGTTTCACTGGTGCTTCCTCTAGGATTTTAAAAATTGCAATACAATAATTTCAACTCAATTTTAAAGCGCTCTTATTATGAAACGTATTTCCTGTTCCATTCATTTAAAATAAGTAATATTGGAAAAACTGACCCCTTGTCAAATATTTTGATGTGAACCTGATTAATGTTTGTATATCAAATAAAAATGCTTTAACTTTGATACACTTGTAGAAGAGAAAGGAATGGATTTATATTTTCACTGCTTATGGAAAACAGGCATTTGGTGCCATTATAATTTGATATCTATACATGGCCTCAATTTAACATCAGGGGCAAAACCAAATGTTTGATGCACAACAGGGCTTCAACCCTAATCCATTTACTGAGGGGACCTCCTGATAAATAGTCTCTGTTTATAGCAACCAGATTATGTGTAGGAACACTCTGAGCTTTTATTAGTGTTTATTGTTCTTTCACTATGGGGATGTTATAACCTTTAGTCATGTATTTTTATCAAGGCGGTCATGTAGCATTTGATTTATTGTCAGCAATGAACTTAATTTTCAGATGAAAAGAATAAGAATTCCTGTGTCTGGATTTCCTACAGCACAAAGAAGAGCCTGTTGAAATGCATGTATCATTACCTGAGCTTTTATAAAATACCTTTTAATAAGCATTTATGTCAAAGGATTGAGAGAGTTTCACATCTCCTGATCACATTCTCCACGCAGGGTTGAACAAAGCCTCATTGTCTGGAAACGGCACCATTCCACGGCTTCTGACCAGGCTGTAGTTGGGAAGTCTTGGGGCACAGTTGTATTATTACTTATTAATTAGTGTATTTTCTTCCATATGAAAGGCTGTAAGCCTATTTCTTCCCACTGCTGTATATGACGCCATGCCCCAGGTTTCCTTGGTTGAAAACAAATATATGAATGTTTTCTCAGGAGACAGACAACTGAGAAGGCATCAGTGCCCAGTCTGTTTCACCTGGAAGGACTGCTCCACATCTTCCTGTGGTCCTCTGATCCCAGACTCTTTAGCAAAGGAAATGAGCAAATGGGATTAGATGATCTAAAAGCAGCGGTGTGGTGCCTTTTTAATAAGGCGGCAGAGAGGCTGGAGGCTGGGACACATGCACAGCCCTTGCCTGAGTGCAACAACCAGCAGTCCTGGGGGACACAGAGCCCCCCAGAGAAGTGGGATCACGCTCCTGTGTTCCAGCTCAACTGAGCTAAAATGAGGAGAGGAGCATGGCATGCTATTTCTTCCTCCTCCTCTTTGTTATACAAATGTACCTTAGTGAGCAGCAGGACTTTCACTCCATCCTGAGGCATTAAAGGGGAAAAGTTCAGGCTGACCTAGAATTGCTACCCTGTCATTTAACAACCTTATTTAGTTAATTACTGAGCCTCACTTTCAAAGTACAGAGTGATGCTTAGCCCTTATTAGCCCTTATTAGAGCTAATAAATAGCATCTAATTTTGGATCACCCTGTAAAGTACTTTGGGGATTTCCACATTGCTTCTACTTCAAATAAAGTTCAGACATCGAGCTTTTTTGCCCACAAATCAGTGAGCAGGACTAGGATTTGTATGCCTTCGTAGCTTCCTGGTTCACCCACTCATAGCACGTCATCTCCATATTCTTCTTAATAATGAAGAGTATTTGGAATGGGCGTTTCCCACACAGCCCAGGCTGCCTCTGTATATCACATCTGTAGTACACACAGGGCTATGTCAGTGCTCCCTATCTGATTTGCCATAGGCAGCAAGTCAGCTCAAGGTTGAAATTAGCTCAGACTAGTTTAGAACCATTTATTTAGCATATGTTCTCTAAGTAAAACAGAATTGCAAGCACACTGGTGAACAAAAAGTGGAAAATGTTACAAGGGCATTGCCTGGTGCACTGTGCCCTCGGGTGGGTTGGGAGTGAGGATTGTATCCCTATTCTGGCTTGGCCTGTAGTAAACTTGTGTGACCTCTAGACCAGTGGTTCCCAATGTGGGGCATATGCCCCACGGGCGGGGGGGGGCAGTTTGATTTTAAGGGGGGCAATTTGAGAATGGGTTATTAACAGTGAATTTTTTTGCATTTCTTATGGTTCTAGGAGCCTCATATATAGTATATAAATATATATTGTGACATATTTATGCATTTCAGTTCTCTATTATATGTTTTGAAACTTTATTTGCTACTTTTTCATATTACTTCATATTATCATTACTTCTTTAACAATTTCTCAGTGCTTTTGGAGAAATTGTTCTTCCATTAGTACTTCAGCTGTCCTTTCATTCTTTTATTTTTCTCTTTCATGGATGCCATGTTCTTTGGAAGCTTGTTTAGACCAAGTTAATGGCCTTTTAGGCTTCCTCCATGTGAATAGGAATTCACTTTTTGAATAATGAGAATTATATGTCACAGGGGAGGGCGGGAGGGCATCAGGATTTTAGAGATTCTTAGGTAGGACATGGCAAAAAAAGTTTGGGAGCCACTACTCTAGACCCATAAGGAAGGGTATGTAGAAGCTCCGTGACCTGACTCAGTCCACATGGCCTCTGTATTGCTAGTGCCAGGAACATGTTTAATTTCCTTTTGTCTTTTTTTATTGATTTCAGAGAGGAAGGGAGAGGAAGAGAGAGATAGAAACATCAATGATGAGAGAGAATCATTGATCGTCTGCCTCCTGCATGCCCCACACTGGGGATGGAGCCCACAACCCAGGCATGTGCCCTGACCAAGAATCGAACTGTGACCTCCTGGTTCATAAGTCGGTGCTCAACCGCTGAGCCACGCCACCTGGGCAGGACCATGTTTCTTGACTCCTACGTAACTGAAAACCTTTCATTACCTAGGGAGTTTCTGTATTACTTTAAGATGTTTTCATCTTTGTCTACAAATGAATTCATACAAAAAAAGAGGCTGTATGTAGGATTAAAGGGGGAAAGAATCATACCCCTTATCTGCTTCTCATCGTGGCCACCAGAAAAAGAAAAGTCCCAAACTGATGATGTTCTTATTACAGGAACAGGGACCTATTATGGATCTAGCTTAGTTGCTTGATAAATATGTGTGGGTTGGATGAATGAATACAACAATGAATGAGAACAGGAAAGATCCTTGAGGAGGAAAAGGAAATTAAAAAATAATGTTTGGTCATCAGTCAAAATTGACTCTGTATGAGAAAACCAGTTAGTTAGTGGGATATGTGGGGGGAATGTTTATCTTTCATTGCTCCATCACACCATATTTCACATCAGTGGTGCTCAACAAATATGCATTGAATTCATTCATTCAACAAATATGTGAGTACCTCTACTGTGTAAGGCAGAGTTCTTATGCTTTTCAAATTGTGTTTCTTCATTTCATGCTGCTCTCTAAACTTCAAATGAGGTTACTTGGGAGTAGAAATGTGTTGTGGAGAGGTTAATAGCTTTTTAACAAATTTATTCCGTACTTTATCTTTTGGGAATGATTTTCTTTATGTGTTTTCTTGCTAGTGAAACTCTTTTTTCCTTCAATGTTGGACTTTCTCTGACCTCTTAGTTCTGAGACTGTCATTCACTGAAGGAGGCAGGAGAGCAGGAGTCCTTTCAGGGTTTTGGGATTTGTTGACACAATGGAAATAGTTTCCAGAAAGTCGCTTACCAACTGTGACCCGTTTTCTGCCCTTATACATGTGTGTAGGCATCCAGATGGCTTGATTAAATATAGCCTCTCCTGACTCTAGAGGGAATGCTTTCCAGCAAGGAATATGGAGAATTAGCCACATGACTCCCATTAACATTAATGGGGGGTACCAAGGCATTCCCCATATTCCAAGCTGCAAATGCAACCCCAATGCTTATTAAAGGAATATTTCTCCATCTGTAGACCATCTGGCCCCTAGTATTGTGCAAGTGCATGAAAAATTTCTTGCCGCAAGAATGTGCATTTAGAAGCAGATGGACATAGTACACTTCTCAAACTTCAGTTTGCTTTAGAACCATCTAGTGAGTTGCCAAAAATAGAGATTCCTGGGCCCCATTTTCAGGAAGTCCATTTTAGTGAGTCTGGGGCAGGGCCCAGGAACTTTAACTTTAGCACCAATAGCATGTTCACTATGACTTGAAGTTTGGGAAAAGTCATTGCATTTCTCCTAACTTTTGATTACTCATTTGATCATAAGACTACTAATGTCAGCATGATAAGTCTGTTTTCAAGATTAAATGTAATAAAATACATGAAATACCCACTGCAATGCAATGATTGTGTTTTCCTTCTCCCTCCCATCCCATTGACTAAGAGGTAAGTGCTCAACACGGAAAGCAAGCTGTCACTAGCCAATCTCCCTAATGCTATCCTGTTGACTGGACACTTGGGAATATATTTGGGGAAGGGTGCTGATTGTCAGAGGAAGGAGTCACTGTAAAACAGTTCCCTGTGTCCTAGATACTCGCCTGAAACTCACTGAAGCTCTTTTTTCTCCAGTAATATGAGAAAAATAATATCTACTGCCCTAGCCAGTTTGGCTCAGTGGATAGAGTATCAGCCTGAGGACCAAAGGGTCCCAGGTTTGATCTGGTCAAGGGTGAACCCTGATTGCACGTTCCTCCCAGGCCCAGGCCCTGGTTGGGGCTCATACGGGAGGCAACTAATCAATGTGTTTCTCTCACATTGATATTTATTTCTGTCTCTCCCTCTCTCTTCCACTCTCTCTAAAAAGTCAATGGAAAAATATCCTCAGGTGAGGATTTAAAAATAAATAAATAATAATGATGATGATGCTATCTACTTTGTAGAGCTATTAGGAGAATTTAAAATATGATTACTGAAGTGCACCCCTGCCCCAAGGTGCTGAACAAATGATTGACTCTATCATTTTTTCTCATTCATTCATTCATTCATTCATCCAACATATAGTTGCTGAATACCTTTGCACACCAGGTACTGCAGTGGCTGCTGGGATATAGTCAACATACATGTTTCTTACATGTACAGAGCTTACAACTGAGAGTGGGGCAAGTAGGCAATTGGAATACTGTGTATTGAGTACCTAGTGTCTTTCTCAGGACTGGTATTCTTAGACTATAACACAGGACTCAAGAAGAAGAAAAGCATAGTACACAGAATAGTGGCATAACAGGAAAATATTAATGCAAAAATTGGTGGTTTGTATGTGTTACAAGTCCACTTACTCAGGAAATGTTAAGTCTCCAGGTTATCAACCTTTATATACTCCCTGCCTACATCACTTTACATCTGTTCCTTATAAATGATAAGGGTTATGGCTGAAGTTGTCTGAAGATATAAGACCTCTCTGGGTCTCTCAAGCAAATGAGTCTTTCTCCGCCAAGGGAATGAGCCAAAGTCTTGCTAATAGGTCAGCAAAACCCTTGCTTTTTTATTTTTTCTGTTTTATATTCCAGTTAATGAAAATGTATCAGTATTGTTGGTGATAGAACAGTCTTCTTTTTTCTGCCCGAATTTTTATTTATTTATTTATTTATTTATTTTTAAACTTTATTTGTAATTATAGTTGACAAACAGTATCATATTAATTTCAGGTATACAGCATAGTAACTCAACATGTGATCACCATAATAAGTCTAGTAATGGGATGGAAGGGAGAAGGATAATAACAATTGTTAAACTATGGTGGGTGTTTTACATATTTCAGCACATTCAATTCTGAAAACAAACTTATCATGCTAACACTATTTTAAATGACTTTGTGCACCATTTTATCCAGCAAACCTTATGAAGTGGGTAAAAAGCAAACCACAGACAGGAGGAAGAGCCCACACCCTCCACCCTTGGGACTTACATCTTTTACTTCTAGAGGGCTTAACAAATAACTTGTATTGGCAGGATAGTCATCCTTAGTCATACCAGTTCTAGCCAATTACTGAGGAGCTAACCATGCCTTTTAAATAAACAACTCAAGTTAGTGAGAATAGAAGAGGGTACTAATTTTATTTACTGCCAACTTGAGGGATATGGCCATGCTTAATGACACAGGAAATAGTGGTCTATTAGCATCAACCTGCAGCTTAACCAACCATTAGGCTGGTGAGGAGAAAGTGCAATGATCCAAGGAGAAGGATGTGGCACAAAATGTAGAGGAGTCCGTGAATGGTCTCCAGTACGGAGTTGGTAATTGATCAAGCTGGCTCTCCTAACTGTCCCCTTTGGAAACGTCCTAGAAAATGGTAGAGGATAAAATGGCAAGCACCATGCTCCACAGTCTTCTAACTTTCTAGTGTCTGGAAGCATTGGGCAGACTTCTTCCCAATGGTCTTAGAGTTGATCCTACTCTCCCTCCTGCGATTCAAGGTCTTTACCCCCACTCAAGATTATCTATTATGCTGCTGTAAGAAAGAAGGAACTCTTACCATTTGCCACAGTATGTTGTTTAATTCCCAGTCAGGGCATATGCCTTGGTTGTGGGCTCCATCCCCAGTGTGGGGTGTGCAGGAGGCAGCTGATCAATGATTCCCTCTCATCATTGATGCTTCTATATCTATCTCCTTCTCTCTTACTCTCCTTAATCAATAAAAAATATATTTAAAAAATAAAGATTATAAAGTACAAAAGAGATACAAGTAACTCCCCCTTATAAAATAATTGTGGGCTCTAGGAGTATCAGGAGATATGATTGATAAGAAAAATGTGAACTTTTTTCTAGGTTGGGGTTGGTCCTCAGGCCATCATGAACATATTGGGCTCAGGCTGAAAAACTAAAGAATAGGAACCATAAGAACATAGTTCTTCTGTAGTTTTGAAAGAAAGAAAGAACTGCATATGGTGGCCCAGAAGAGAGATATTTATAGCAATTTTTTAAAAAATGCACAGATTTCAAATTAAGTAGAAATAAGCTATGTGCACCGAATTCTGGAAACTTAAAATTCAGCCTTTTGGGGGAACAAAAACCATAGGAATTCTAAGTGATTTATCCTCTCATTGTTGAAGTTAGTGCTGGGTATGATTTGATACTTAAAAATGGATCCTTTGGGGAAATTAATTTGACCCATTTATGTTAAATGGAATGAAATGAATAGATTGGAAGGTTTGGCCTTGGAAAGTTTTCACAGTGGTTATTTCAGGTTAGATCTCTGGCTTTTGGTAGGTTTTTTTTCTTTGTGCCTGTAACTTCCCTCAGTAAATAATTTTATGTTATAGAAATGTCATTCTCTCAAATCTTGTTTCCAGTAATGTATGAGGAGACACACACTGTATATAAAAATTAATCATTTTTCAACATCTAAACAGCAGCCTGAGTGCCACATGGGGAAGGAATTACTGCCTTTGGTCCTGAAGAACATCACATAAATCATTTAAAAGTTGATTTTGTAGTTAGAGTTGCAAGCTTTTGATAAGGGCCTCCCATCATCCCTTGTAATCTTCAGGTCATGAACCTGGTGGAAATAGAGTTCTGCAAACTAATGGATCTTTTCAACCAGGGTTATTTTCTGCCCAGCTCTCTCCAACTCCTTAGTTACCTTCCATTGACCTTTGCTCTGAGAATTTTCTTTTTATGTCTGTGGGAAAAAATTTATTTTTTTCCAAGTCAAGAACAAGAGCAAGAGGAAAGCTAATTTTCTGTGGTAGAAATTACATTCACTGAATGTTTTATTTCTAATAAGCAGTGAGGATATCTGTAAGGAAGCATTGTAAGATATCCTTGTTGGAAGCATTGGCCTTTATATCATAAGTCCTGAGTTTGAATCCTAGATCTGAATAGTTTCAATCTTGGACAAGTTAGAACGAGCCAGGATTTGCTGCAGTAAGAAACAACTCCAAAAATCTCAGCAACAAAAACAACAGAGTTTTATTTCTTGCTCATACTGTGTTCCATCATCATTAGCTCTGTTCTATGTTGTCCTCACTTTAGGAACCAGGATACTGGACAATCCTCCTTCTTGAATGTTGTTTGTGGTGGCGCAGGGAAAGGAATATATCTTTAAAGGTGTCAAGTGAAAAGCAATACCTGCCTCTCTCACTTATATTTCATTAGCCAAAGCTAGTCACATGGCCACATCTAACTTCAAGGCGGAGGTGAGGTGTAATCATCCCCTATACCCAGAAACCCGGAAAATATTAATGTTCTACTCCATTAATCCTCAATTTTCTTACCTGCAAATTCTATATACTTCTCTCTTCTGAATGTTGTGATTGATAGTCCTTAATGAAATGTATGCTCTATCTCTGTCGAACAACAATTATTATATAATAATAACATGGCCCTAGCTGGTTTGGGTCAGTGGATAGGGCGTCAGCCAGTGGACTGAAGGGTCCTGGGTTCAATTGCAGTCAAGGGTATGTACCTTGGTTGCAGGTTCCTCCCTGGCCCAGGCCCTGGTTGGAGCATGTGCAGGAGGCAACCAATCGATGTGTTTCTCTCACATCAATATTTGACTCTGTCTTTTCCTCTCTCTTCCACTCTCTCTAAAAATCAATGGGAAAATATCCTTGTGTGAGGAAATTATATATATATATCTGTTATGTGTCACTTAAATTACCATGCTAACAATACACTGTATTATTTTATTTCATATTCAAAACAACCCTATAGCAGGTATTATTGTCACCACTCTAGGGATGAAACTGATGCTCAATAAGGTTAAATAATTTTTTTCATTAAACTTAGGAACTGACTCCCCTATCTATGTTTTGGCCCTGCTCTATAGGTTATTCAAACTTTAGATCATTCACTGAAGGGATATTTACATTGTGGAACCACTTTAGAGAAGACCATGGCCATCATGGAGTCACTTCAGTGCTTAAATATCTTGCCTTCTTGGGAATTACAGAAGGACAATTTGCTATGAACAGTGTTACTGGGCTGCTGCCCAGGTACCTCTCTGTCCACTTCATACTGTGCTTCCAGATGCACCTCTTCCTTCCCCAACTTAGTTGGTGAGAGAGGTGGCAGGAGAACTAAATATGATAAAAATTTGAGCCATTCCCATGGTATCCATATCATTTGTGTAAAGCAACTTGGCCTAGAACTGCTCTTTTGGAATCCATGTCCACCAGTTCCAGTCATATATGCATTACTGAGTGAAAGCTCCATGAGCTTCTAGCTGCCAGTTTCTGATACGATGCTGCAGAGGCTCCGAATGTATTTCTCGAATGAATAAATGGATGCTATAACACTTAGGCTTTTAAGAGACAGTGTTTCTTTTTTTACAGCTTAAAAATGGTCTACAAACCAGGATACCAAATGTACTAGGAGATATTAAAATTTTATCCAATTGATATCTAAGTCAGATGTTGCTGGAATCACCAATGAGTCCAAGACCATGTTAGCAGCTAATCTTCTTTGTTCCACCACTTGCTTTGGTCTTCATGAAGCTTCAAGAAAATCCATGCTAACTTCTCACTTGGAGAAGAATGGGAACCATTGGTTTAAAGGAGACAAAGTATTCACTTGTCCCTTCGTGCAGTGTGCCAAAAACTGTGGTAAGGATCAGTCATATAGTACTGAACACAGCAGGCATGTTCTCTCTCCATGGAGCTTACAGCGTATTTGTGAAACAAGCAATAAGCAAACATAACACACAAAAACACAAAAGAAGACAGCATCGTAAACTTTAATGAGAGTAATAAAGGAATCCCTGACCTACCGCCAAACCTCACTTGATATCCGCCTCATAATCATTTTCCCTTTGTCTTCGACAGGAAGACACAAGAAGAAATGTGTGTACTTGGTGAAGAACCCAGTGTAAAGTCTGACTTGCATTGCTATGCAGTGCTCACACTCACATTTTCCTCTTTAAATCATTCATTCCCACCTGCACACAAAGGAAGGCATAGTATCCTGACATCCAGACGAGCATGGGATTTTTCTCCCCTGAATGGCTGATGAAAAAACTGCCTCATTCTCAGGGTCTATGAGACCACCTGTCTCAAATCTAGCATTGCCCAAATCTCCGAGAGAAAGAAATCAAGTCAGCCAAGTGAGACCTTGAGATTGAAGTCACCCAGAAACCCTAGAACTTTCATCAGATTCAGTTTGAGCATTTCAACCCTAGCAGAACCCCAGCAAAATACCACTAGAAGAGTTTTTGATATATTGTTAGATTGGTGTCCCTGCCTAATATGAAGGAGAAATCTTTCCAGCCAAGGGGGAAAATGACAAATAAATAGAATCTGAAAGGAGCTGAGAAATGATTGCTTTTGCCAGCACAAGCTGTTAGTGGGTGTGCAGAATACTGATGGCCTGGGCTTCCCCTGTTTCCTATGGAAGAGAGAGTCTCAGGTAATTGATCTTGACACAGCCAGTGAGCATGCCCCAGACTGGCCTTCCAGGTGGAGTGATAGAACGTTCTGACTTCCTACTCCGGAGCAGCCTCAGAGTCATGATTTCCCAGAGCTCAGCAGGAGCCACTTTGACCTGTTACTGTTGGTGTCTTCATGTGCTCAACAGATTTAGATTGTAAAGAAAAATTTATAGGAGCCCTTTCATCTCCCTTCCTTCCTGACTCTTTGCCAGACTGTATTCTCAGTTGTGGCTACATTGAGTAAGTTCATCCCTTTTAATGTGTGGGTGGAAACAAGATGAAAAGCTCTTGAAATAACTGAATTCTGAAATGTTTGCCACATACTCTTAGGTCTGATGATGAGGGAGGACAAACTGTATGTCTAGCTTTCTTGTCTGAAAGGGTCCAGATATGTAAAATGAGCCACTTTGTTTCAGAGATTGTGGATTGTGGTTACATTTGGGAGATCTAAATATAAATTTAGAAAAAGAAAAAAAACTCCTCTCAGAAAGGAAGGATAGTATTTCAGTAGCCCATGTCACAATTGCAATCCAAAGGAACCCAATGTTATCATTGCAGCCTCTGCTTTGCTGGAAGAGTGATTTCATGTTATTCATATACCTTTCCTCCAGGGAGTGTGGGTATAACTGATATAAATTTACATGTCTTTGGGTTTATTCAATCTCAGCTTTGGCAAGAGAGAAAACTTCTAAAAAGAAGTGCATTTATTTGAGTCTTTACCACGAATGCTTTTGTTCCTGATCAGCCTAAGTTCATCAGAGTAGGTTGAAAACCCATGGGATGAAAAGGTTTTAAAAATTGATTTGATGAGGTTGGTCAAGAAGCTGTTTTTTATCTTCAGAGATGACACCGCAGGTTTGCTTTCATAGGCTATAGATTTTGAATTGTTCATTCTGAAGCTGAGATGGGTTTTCAGTGAGGTACATACATCCATTACCTAGTCCTCTGGTTTGCCCTTGAGAAACAGCTTCCAGAGTTAGATGAACAGGTTGTGAGGGCTAATTTAAATTTGTATATAAAGAGGAGAGAGGAAGAGAGAGAATATCAACTGTTCATATTCTTGGACTAAGGAAATGAGTCACTGTTGCTGTGTAAATGTTAGTTGGGTTGCAATACATTAAAGTACTCAGATATAAGCTGTTATCACCTTAGTTTAAATTAGTCTATTAAATTCACTATCAACTTTCTTAGGTGTGAGACATAGGATACATACATTTTGGTATGAAAGGTGGTTGGAAAAGGTCTAAGTGCCATCTAGTTGGGCTTAATCTAGTGAGACGGTCCCGGGACAGCCAGAAGTCAGCATGGAGGTATTGAATACCTTGTGAAAAGTTTGATAGAAGCAGATACATGGTCAGTGGGAACTTAGATGTCATTTACTCTGTGTGCTAATCTATATGATTCGGGTAAAATGACTACTGGCTATTTCTGAAAGTGGGAATAGATCTGAATAAAATGAAGATTTATTATACTGATGATAGTCAATGACTGTCCGTACTCTAAAAAAAGAGGATCAGGAGAAGAAATGGTTCCTTTGTGGGTTTAAATATTGTGATGAAGGTGAAGAAAGGGGTGGGAAGAAGCTGCACGTGGTAGAAAGAAATAGCTCTTCCAACAAGGCAACATCGCGGGTAGGGGCTCCCACTGTTAAGTGGATCTTGATATTGAGAATGAAGTGAGGGCTACGCCATTCAAGACAATGAAGATCCAGATGTTAGGTCTGTGAGCAGCCACGTGTTTGTAATGAAAGGGCTACCTCACCCCCATCCTTGGAAATATTCCAGCTCAGAACATCATGTAGTAATATCGTAGACAGGATTTCTCTCGTAAATTGAAAAAGTAGATCCTATGACTTCTAGGGGCCACTTTAACACTTAGCAACCCAGATGTTTACATTCGAGACTGCCTATGGACTTTGTACAAAGTAATATTAACATCTTACATCTGTCTCATTGGCTCAATATCTCTGGAGGGATGTCTCCTTGCAGTACTTCTCTCAATTTATAAGAACTTATCCACAGAACTGTGCCAACCTTTAAAAAAATTGGATTGGGAAATTATTGTTTCCATTTCTTTTTCTTTCTGGTACAATTACAGCCACCAGAGGCATCGTCAGAAAATTTGATTTTATATTGAAAAGATCAAAGCCCTAAAAATACATTTTAACTAAGGCCAGAACTCAAAACAAGATCTTGGGTGGAGAGGAATGAAGACATAATGGGTAGGAGCCTTAATGCAGAAGACTGTTATTTCAATTTTTAGGGCCAATTGTGACTAAGAATCTAAAAAGGAAATATGAATGTCAGTTTTGGTTATTTTGTCTCATTTTGACGTCTAAAGCAAGTGGCTCCCCATGTGTTGAGAGGTACTCTGTTCCTCTCTTGGCACAACAGCTCTCCTAACAGTGGCTGGAACCTACCCCGGAGACCTGCTCGATTAACAAAAGAACAAGTAGTTGAACATTACATCCGCTGCTGGAGATGTCAGTCAGAGAAGCCTAGGGTTGTAATTTGAACAAAATGTCACTGTTTAGAGATTTTTTTATAATGTGCTTTTTCTGTGACGATAAATCACAGGCCTATGCAGGGGATAATAACACAAAATGTTTGACAGCTTTTCTTACAATTGTTTGGCATCCTGTTTGCCTAATTATTGTCAGCAGCACCCACACTGAGCATGCCCGTGCCATTCCCCAGCCCTCCTCTCTGCTCCTGATCCTGGGCCACAGGGTGGGTGTCACCGATCCTTGCTGTGTGAATAGGCTTGATAAACCTTGGGTTCCCGTGTCCATGTGGAGATGTGGTTCTGCCAGCTGACCAGATAGGAGAACAAAGCAGAAAGAGTTGATGGAGAATTTCTGAAAGGCCATGTGGAGACAAAGAATCACGGAGTTCAGGGAGGTTCTTTGACAAACTGAGAAATCACTGGCCTTATGGGTATAGGTTGGAAAATTGTGTATTTATGTAATCACCCTGCTTTGAAAAGGAAAGGAATTAACTGCTTTAATTAACTCCATTAAAAACGAGATCGTTGCAGGGGGAGTGTTGACACAATGTGCTCTGCCATATCTGATATGCTCTTGGAAATAGTTGCTATCTCTGTAACCATCTTCCTTTCTCTGGGGCCTCACCAAGGTTCATAAACTAGGCAGCCTGTGAGAAGGGTCCAAAAAAGAAGGAAAGGTCACAGAAAGGGTGATAAAACGTTCATCCGTAATTGTCATCGATTTTTTACAGGAATTTCATTATCATTTCTTAAGTTTCCTCTGATTGGGGCCCACCTGATAGCAAGCAAATGGGACATCGTCAGATGCCATCGTCTGTTTAGGAGCTTCATGTTGAGAATTTGTTTAAAAGATATTCCGCTACGGTGTGTTTAAAGAGGTTTTCTGAAATATGTGGAAGTGTGCTGGTGGGGTAGGAAACATCCATAGTACATGAGAGTTCTTTTAAAAGGAGCTAAATTCTGCAAGTGACGTTCACTATGCCATTAGCTAAAATACAACTAAAAAGCTTATACCAAACTAGAAGATTCAGGCTGAGAAGTATGGATGTGTACTTATACATGTGTAGTATGGATATAATATAGAGTATATAAGAAATATATAGTATATGAATGTAGTATACATACATAGTACCTGTATAATATATTTGTATAGTATTTATAAACACATGGTGTGTTTTTCCTTGATGGCCTCAGGACTCTGTTGTGGTTAGCCATCTTGTGGCTTCTATTGGGTTTCAGAGTTCCAGCATAGCAACAGGAGCAGCTCCCAGGGCCTGTCAACCCTGTTCTTCCCATTTGCAAACTGGGGTGACTATCCCATGGCCCTCATTTCAGTTCTGATACACACTTGGACACAAAGGTGGTGCCACTAAAAGCACCGAATAGAGTCATGGCCACCATTAGGGAAAGTCTCTAGGGCATAAGTCTTTGCTCTTTGACATGTTCTGGATTGCAGTGATAGTCTACTCTTACCATAATTTGCCAAACAAGGCAAAAGAGGCATCCTCAAACTATTTTCATTCTTTTCTTAATGCTGCACATCGTTTCCCTAATGGAATCATGGACTTTCAAAGCTGGAAGCTCTCACTTTAGAAATGAGAAAACCAAACTCCAGAGACGTGAAGTGGCAGGCTAAGATCCCACAGTTGCCAAAAGAGGACCCGAAAGACTGAGGTTCCCTGACACCCAGTCCAGGATGCTATCCCCTCCTCTACATTAGACTCCTTTTTAGTAGACAAAATAGCTCAGAAAAGAATGGTTCCATCTTCCCTTTGAATATACATGATAAGAGATGGTCCAATCGCTGGGAGGCAGCGTGAGCTCTAGCACCTCCCAGAAGCTGAGGTGTTGGCGCCCTGCCGCTGCTGTCTCTCCAACCGGTTGTCTGCCCACTCACAGACTGCGAGGGTGCAGATGGTGAGGATATCATCATTTCCACCATGGAGGTGGGAGAGAGAAGACACACTATTTCATTTCAAATTCCTTGTTGTTTGTCATGTGAAAATTCTGTCACATTTGCAAATGTTATCCAACAGCTAGGAAGAAAGAATTCTTTCAAGTTCAGCCATAGAGAGACGGCATCAAAAAAACCTGTCACTTATTAAAAAGGAAGGAAGGAAAGAGGAGAAGAAAGCAGAGATGGAGGAAAATCTAGGGAGAAATAGGATTTGGAAAGAGACGAGATGGAAGGAACAGAAGAATAAATAACAGGACTCAAGTCCATACTGTTCTTATAATTAAATGGTGCCTTGCACATCAGCCCAAGTGTTCATTCTTGGATATAATTATTTCCTCATTAACATATGCAAAATTACTATTGCACAGTATGAGCTCTCTAGTGGAGATGTCAATATTACCATAATGAGCCTGTCAATCTTGTGAAAATGAACAGAAACCAGTATGCTAGCAGAATTTCATTGTCTCCTGAGAATTTAGTGGGTCTGATAGATTTACCTACTATTCAGACAGACTAGATGACATTCAGTGTGGAATGACCTTGCAGACTGTAACTTATAGGTTAAAACTTAACTATTTTCTGGATGGAAATGTGAAATTAAAAAAAAAACAACACAAGTAAAATTTTAAGCCACTTAAAGAAAATGATATTTTTGAGAGTTGCAAACAGTACTGTTTGTTGCATTTAGCTGCATGTTTTCTAATGACCTTTCTAAATAGGCTGTTTGATGAAGCATTCTAACAGCCTACAAAGAAAAAAGGATGTTGAACAACTGAAATCAGGAGCAGTTTGAAATGGGTGTGTCATCAATTCAGCATGCCAACTCTAACACATAGTGTTGGCTGCCTTCTTACAAAGTGCTATTCTTTTTCACCCTTATCCTGCACGCCCCACACTGTGGATCGAGCCCGCAACCTCGGCATGTGTCCTGACCGGGAATCAAACAGTGACCTTCTGGTTCATAGGACAGTGCTCAACCACTGAGCCATGCCATCCAGGCTCTGGTTTCTATTTTAAATCAATTGATGACGTAGCAATTAGGAAAAACTTGTGTTTTTTTTCTTTTAATGTGTAACTACCATGCTAAATTTGCCTTCTTATTAAGTGAATTTTTTCCAATAATAATAAAAAAATAGATAGAGCTGTTTGCAATCTTATTTTATCCCCATTCAAAACAGTCAACTTCTATGATCATAAGTTTGAAGAGACCCATTAAAACAAGCCTTTCCTCTTTATAAAAAAAACCAAAAACTTGCAAATAAACTTACAGATGGAGAAAGAGCTGTTTTATATCTTGGTTTCATCAAACTTAAACGTACTCATCTCAAACTCTGCAAAGCTCAACATCTGAAACCAGATTCACATTAATCAACTATAAATTCTCATATCGGTACAGGATAGAAAATTTGGAGATGAACATAAAAAGAAGGAAAATAACAATAATCTGTAGTTTTATAGCTATAATGAATGACTACTGTTTATTCATTGTTTGTTTGAGGTTTTGTAAAAATTGTGTATTTTTATACCTCTATATAACCAATCATACTGCATATATAGTGGCTTAAAAACACAAAATTTTTCCACTAAACTTACGATGAGAGTATTTTGTATTCCATGCATTATAAACATCTAGAGAAATGTAATTACTTGAAGACCCAATGCATTTAGTACCTGTAATGTCCCATATGTGTTGAGTAAATAAAGCAAATGAAAGGGAAATCATTTTATATGGTTATATGGTTAGATTGGATATACTTCTAAGAGAGTAAAGAGATGTAAGTCATTAAGAGGCTTACTCCTGTGTGTATTTACTTATTAAACAGTGACCTGAGTCAGGCAGGCTCAGTTGCTCATTCTCTCCCCCAACTTCCAGGTATTGCCCCACGTGGGAAGCACAGAGTCAACATAGGTTGAATGTTTGAATGATAAGATCTCCTACGAGACTTCTTCCTCATACAGCTTATCAGAGTACAGGGGTACAGTATTAAAGGAATCATGAGGCAATGCAAATAGGGCTTCCAAACTGTATTTCCAAGTGCTTTACCAAAACATCAGCCTGGGTGGACTAGGTTCATCTCTCAGGGACTCAGATGGCCCTTTGGCCAACAGACACTGAGCTGGCTGAGGTTTTACTGCCACCTCTTCCTGCTCCTCTGAAAAGAAGCATGCCACACAACAATGGAGAGGTTTTCCACATTAGCCTTATTGCCAGCCAGCCACTTCTCCTTGTTTGTCTGTTTATACAGTCTCCTTGGCAACGTGAAGTAGAAGTAGATTTTTTTTTGTATCTCTGACTAGCAGGTTTGGTTTTCCCTTTGTCTGAAGCTTATCCACCTCACACACCAAGTTTTTTCTAGTGAGATTTTTTTTTAAAAAAACAGAATCATTTCACGCCCTAGTTATTTTAGCAATACCCTAATGAGACAGCCAGTATTTTTTTTTTGGTGGGGGAGGGGTGAGGTTCTTAAACTACAAAGAGCCTCCTGACTGAGTAAAACATTTCTTTCTTAAAACTTGCTATTTCATTCTTCCTGGTAATTTCAGTAGGTTCTATAGATCTCTACACATCCTGGGTGATACCTTCATGTGATGGCTCTCCAGAGGCCAAGGACCATGAAGCAAACAAAACTAAAAAACCCTAAGTGGGGATCAAATTCTCACCTCCCTTAGTTCTAGGATCCAATCAATGAAACACCTAAACAGCCATCGTCACTTTTTTGCATGCAAATATACTTAAGTTATTTCAGCTATATTGTGCTGAAGTACTCCAGGAAAACATCCCATTTGTCCCCAGGCTACAAATGAAATATAGGCCATTGGGAGACTTGAACCATAGTGGTACTCTTAATTAGAAGATAGTTTCTTCAGTAGCAGATCATTACAGTGACAACCAAGTCATACTCCCTAAGTACCTCTGTTGAAAAGATTAACATTAATAGGACCAATCAGTCTTAACCAGGGTGTGCATCAGAATTATCTGGGGAGATTTTTCCAAACACATAAGTCCCACTCTGGACTTAGACTCTCCTATCCTGGGACCAGAGCATGTGTATATTGAAATTTGTTCAGATCATCTTTGTGTAATGTGACAGTTAATACTCACTGATTTAAATGACAGTGGTAATGTTGAGCACCTATTATTTGCCAAAGTATTAGATTGTTTTCTCCACTTAGTACTTATAAACTCTTTATAGTGAGTAAATTATTCTCATTTTCTAGATTAAGAAACTGGACCTCAAAGATGTTAAGTAAGTTGTTACATGGTGGTAAAGCAAAAATTTTAATTTGGCTTAATTCCAAAATTCTTAATCACCTTACACTATATTAAATGTCTCCCCCAAAATAATAACGCAATTCTTAAAAAAACAATTGTTTGTATTTCCAGAAAATTTTTATTCTGATAATATATTCTGATAATATATCTGATAAGATATAATATATCTTAATATTCATCACAACTTTAGTTGAGGAATTGTTTCTAGGTTGTTAAATCAGGGTACAGAACAGCGGCTTGAATTCCTTAAAAAATATCACACACACACAAAGATTTTGAGAATAGATAAGTAGATCAATAAATTTGCAGGTTTACTTCTTAATATACCTGCAACACCTTTCTTTGAAGCAACCATTGCTACTTATCAAAATGCTTTCTTTTTTAAACTAAAATCTGCAGATTGAATATCTATGAGTCATTTCCAGTGAAGTTGACACCCTTGTCTTAAACAAGATCTGGGTAAATAATCAGACCAGGAAGCATTCTGAGTCACATCATACATTATAGTTTGTCAATATTCACAGGATTTAAATGATTCTTTGGCAATTTTTTGCTACCTACAACATGAAAAATGTTTTGCAGTTATTCAAAACAATGATAATATTCACACTGATTTTTTAAGTAAAAAATAAATTATAAAGCCAAACTTTTTAAAGCTTGAATATTTTTGGAGGAATCATCTGGAGTAGTACTTCACAATAGGTTGGGAGTGGGAGAAAGAAAACACCTCCTCTCTCTTCCGCCACGGTCTTTGAGACTAACCGGGTAAGGCCCAGGCCTGTCAACCCATTTGAGAAGCATTGTGAGTTATGAAAATATTATGGCACATGGTGAAATATGCAAGTGAACAGAACCAAGACTGAACTTTGAAAACCACTGATGTAATGGGAAACATATTGTTCTGGTTTTTTATCATTTATCCCAAGTAAAGACTTAAAATTTTTGCGACCAGTGACCTACTTATTTCAAAAGGTTTTGAAAGAATCTACTCTCAATGTGGATGGACATTGACAGGTGAATAAGGCTGTTCTCCATTTGACAGGCCTCATATCAGAGACATTTCTAATGAACTAACAGCAGTTCTGAGAGGTTCAACACCAAACTGATTGATCTGCTTAAGTTTTCAGCGTAGTAGTGCAGAACTTAGCTTGGTCTCCTTCAGCAGACATTGTTTAATGTAAAAAGAAAATAAATTCAACCACTTCTAATGTCATGAGAAACACTGAAGGAGCCATAACTCCATCACTGGAGCAATAGAGTTTTGGGGAAGTTGGCTTTCATCGTGTGTTCGTTTCCTAGAAAGAATTACAGCAGGGCACTGAGGACCCTGTGGTTATTGGCAGGCTGATCACATCTTCAACTCTGCTAGTCATCCTGTTCTCACTGAATGTCCCTGGAAATAAGTGGAATCAAAGTAAAACACATCATTGGGTGTAGATTTGCTGTTTGTTTGTTCTGAAATTGCTTGTGGCCTGAAGGTTTACTTTACAATGAATAAACAAATAATACAATCCCCAAGATTAGAAGTAGGCCCTAGGTGGTTTGGCTCAGTGGATAGAATGTCAAATTGTGGACTGAAGGGTCCCGGGTTCTATATACACATATATATATCTAAACAAAAAAAGATTAGAATTAGATTTTCTCAGTAGCCAGTAGTCTTACCTTTAGTCTTAATTTGATCACAAATATAATTAATTTATGCCTAAACTATATATCACGCAAAAGATTTTAATATAGGCTGTTAAACCTAGAAAAAAAAAGACTCTGATATTTATTATCTCCTTCAATAGGGAAACCTTTAAAGTGGGGAAACCTTAAAATCAATTCCAAATGACTGGAAAAATGCACCTGAGAGTTGCTACTTTATTTATAATCCACAGCCTGGAACATTCAGTTCTCTTAATACGCCTTAAAGTCATTAAAAACTTTGAAAATGTTCTTTATACCCTTGGAATGTGATTTATTAAAATGGTATAAATATTTTCAGTGTAATAGAGAACTAAGATTATTTAAAAATTCAAGCTCTTTGTTTTAAGGGACTCAGAGTCACTATCTTCAATCAAGTTTGAGGTCATAGAGCAGACACTTACAAACTATTGTTGGAACATTTTATTGAGAATTCAGCATAGCTCACATAAATTTATTTTTGCCTCTGAGTCTATTACAGGTAATAATGGAAATAGCATTGAACATGGAAGCAGAGAATCTATATTCTAATCATAGTTTTGACATTGATTAACTATAAGACTTTTTGCAAATCATTCAACTTCTTTGTATTTTGGTTGGATTCTTGACCTCATCTTTAAAAAGAGGGCTGGAGGAGATAATCACTAAGGTTCTTTTCTCTTGTAAAATGTAATTCGTCTATACATTTTATTAGAATTCTATGTGCAAATTTGTATTTTCTGTTAGCATATTACAAAAAAATTAAAACGCAGCCATAGCTGGAGTGGTTAGAATATTTGTCATTTGAGTGTTGGCCAGTATAGCTAATGTGACATATATGCCCTGAGCCTTTCCTCCCCTCGTTTTTGTAGCACCGCCTGGTGCTCTAGCACAGGAGAGAGTTATTTAAATAAGCACATTAGTTAAGTCCATGCCTTGCACCCATACACACACACACACACACACACACACAC
>NW_006285248.1:2099408-2116445 GCF_000327345.1 Myotis davidii | reverse complement strand
CTCAAGGCAGACCAGCAGTGCAGAAAGTCTGTCTTGAGGAAATTGGAAACATGTACAATGACCCACACTAAGGAAAACCCAAGGAGAAGAGTTACTGGTATGTTGCCCTATTTGACTCTGGCCAACAGTTGCACGACGGTAGGGCAACCCCAATAAAGACAGGCATTCTTGGGTGGAGTCATGACCATGGTCCGCATATTTCTCCTGTTCAGAGAATGTTTCTAAAGCAAAGTCTGGATGGATGTGGATCATAGGCATGTAGTGTGAGTGAAACCACCCATAACCACTAAGGGCAACTACGAAGTCTCTATCTGAAATGTTTGCTTTAGTTTTTTGTTTTGTTTTGTTTTGTTTTTTCTTCATTTGAACTTATGTGTACAACTTAATACTCAGGTTATTGCCTAGGCAGGAAAAGAAGCACGTAAAATCTGCTAACACTCTTAAAAGAAGAGAGGTTCATTGAAAAACTATTTTATAAACCAGTCCAAGATTTTTCTTCATTTGAACTTATGTGTACAACTTAAAACTCAAGTTATTGCCTAGGCAGGAAAAGAAGCTCATACAATCTGCTAACACTCTTAAAAGGAGAGAGGTTCATTGAAAAGCTATTTCATAAACCAGTCCAAGATAGGTCATATAGCCTAATTATTAAAATCATAGATGCTCAGACAGATCTCTAGAGTCCAGGCGCAGCTACTAACTAACTGTGTGACCTTGAACAAATTGCTTGATTTTCATAAAACATTAACTTCCTCATTCATAAAATTGGTTTTCTGGAATAAAACCAATATAGATATATATAGATATAATTTGTTTTCTGGAATAAAACCAATATAGATATAGATATAGATATAGATATAGATGTAGATGTAGATGTAGATGTAGATGTAGATGTAGATGTAGATATAGAGATAGATATAGAGATAGAGCAGAGATAGAGATAGAGATATATCATTCAACATATCTCCAATACATAATTATAACGTTTTATTACATATTATATAATAATATATAAGCTATCATTGGAGCTTAGAAACCACACATGATGTCTAATTAGGGACATTTGGCATGATTTTAAAACCTTTTGTTTGTGTTTTTAATCACAATATGTATCACAGGAGAGCAGCAGATAGTGCAGGGAAGGAATAATTATTTTTTAGAGTCAACTTTGTAAGTACAAATGAAAATGAAAATATGATTGCAAGGACATGTTTGGTTTGGTTTGGTTTCTTCTGCTAAATTAGGTGGTTCAGGTGGGTCCTGTACGTCACCGGTCTTTTCCAGGCAGAAACAAGCAGGTGCGTACAGCACAAAGTCAGAGTGTGTGAAAATTGTACCTTGTCACATTTCATGCTTGCTAAATTGTCCTCCCAGGCACTGTCCTGAGAAAGGCCCATTAATCCACTTCATATCTGCACATTGTTCTTCCCAGGTAGACACTTGGCCTTTTACTGTGAATTTGTCACAGGACAGAAAATACCTTGCACATATTTTTTTTAATCTACAGACACTTTATGTGACTATGTAGTAAGTGTTGGGAGCTGGAGATGGGGTATCAAAGGGATCAGGCATAGACCCTCCAGACCAAAGAGATGGGTGCCATATTGGGAGACAAGTCTGTCCATAGAACAGCACAGAGGGTGGAATCCCAGGCCTCGTCTATGTGCCACTTCCATAAGACTGTGTTGATTAGAGGGGGAATGATTCTCAAGTTATACTGAATTCCTCTTCTTTTGATTTTTTTATGATCTTAACGTATGGGGCATATCATGGCCACTTCAGGTTGCTCGGTTATATTGGTTGCCTATTTTGAACATAACCATTTATATAACACTTTCAAGATCCAGGAAGCTACCTTTGAACACTGCAAATAGTCAAGTGGTCTTTGATGTACTAGAATCCGTATCACTTGGCAAATATGTACAGCAGACGCTTTTCTAGAGAATGAGCGTGGAGAATGCTATCCTCTAACCAGACTTTCTCCCCCTTTATTAAACAAACCCACAGGCTCATGCTGGGCTCCAGCACCTCTTTCCTTGGTGGGAAGAAGCCTGTGGATTTCAGCGGTGGCCCCCGTGGCCGCTGCGCAGTGTGACTGATCGCTACTGATTTCCCTGAGGCTGGCTGGGGCGGCACTCCACACAGAGCAAAAGCCCAGCTGAAAATTGAGGGAGCATCTGTTCTTTTAAAAATACCCGGCATTGGGAAAAGGCCTTGATCACTCATAGACAGGCTGAAAGTGAAGAGTGCTTTCTGTCAGAAATTTTTTTACTTTTTTTTTTTTCTGGTTTTTCATATCATGTACCACACTTGTGTCTCTTCCGCTCCAAAAACAACATTCTCTCACAGCATTTGCCAGGGAAAAACATGAGGTGGAAAAATCAGAGTAACGTCTTCCCTTAGGGCAAGATTATACAGGAAAAGTCATTGGACAACTCCCAGCCTGGGCTTCATAGGTTGGCAGGCAAGACTGACATTACCTTCACTGTGTTGAGAAATGTAAAGAATAATATAGATGGGAAGTGCTCAGAGCAAGGCTGCTCCCATAGTAGGTGCCCAACAAATGCATACGGTTAGCCTGTGGCCCTGTTCATTAGCATTGACTCTTTCGTCTCTACCTCCCATCACTGAATCCTAGAGCCCGCCGCTTCTGCTCACTTTCTAGCTCACTAGTGAGAGGGTCTGGAAGGCTTCAAAATTTCTACATAGGACAGCTTAGAGGGAACCGTCTAATTGGAATGCAATGTGTGCAGCTGTGTTTTCACAGTACTTTCCATTAAATTGCTCTAATGTTCATTTTTTTATATCAGAGAAGGGGGGCTGCTGATGGAGAGTTGGACCTCCACCTCTAGAACCCTCTGCGCTCCACAATTGCTCAGAACTGTCGCCATCTGCCTGCAAGCTGTCCCCATCCTACCTGCTTTCCTCTCGCATTGCTCCTGACTCAAGTGTCCCCTTGAGGTTTTAGACATGATGTTTGTGTGTCCAGCACTTAGACTCATCAAAGGGAGGCACTGGGGCACTCACATGGATTCTCCTCCCACTTGACTATTTATTTTATCTGTCAGGGGAAAACATAGATTTAGTTATAAATGTGCAGCCAAGTTGGTGTCCCTTTCACTGTGAATGTGTTTCTGAGTGCCCAGGCCAGTGCATCACAAAGGAGAAATGCAAAACCCCAAGAAATCTCCAGTGCTGAGGTAGCATCACCTGGCTTTGTTCTGATCCTAGAGTGAGCTTATGGGCATCGAGCTCCATTTGAGTGGATTTCTTAGGTCTAAAACAGGTAAAGCCAACCCTAAAGCCATGATGTCACTACCTCTTTAAATATTGAATTTGGAGCTGGTAAAATTTTTCTACTTTCTTTTCATGAGTTGAACATAACTCCACTGCGTCCTACATTAACTTGGTCTGAACGTTGAGGGATGTCCTTCTTATCCAGAGCATCACAGCTCCTTTATATGGAAACTAAGAGCTGTGAGATGCGCTTTCAGTGACACCAGCCCTGCTCTTACTGGCATTCAGCAGCACTTATATCCACATTTGTTGAAGGAAGGAAGGAATGATTTGTTGTTGTTGTTTTTTAAATATGTTTTTATTGATTTTTAGAGAGGAAGGGAGAGGAGGAGAGAAATAAAACATCAATGCTGAGACGGAATCATTGATTGGCTGCCTCTTGCATGCCCCACACTTGGGACCCACCGTCGACCCACGGATGTGCCCTGACCAGGAATCAAACCATGATTTCCTGTTTGATAGGTCAGTGCACAACCATTTAGCCACACCGGCTGGGCTTAATTACATTATAGATCTCCTCAAAGATCCCAGATTTGGGAAGACAATCTCAATAACTGTGGAACAAAAAGCAGAGGCCTCAATAGCTTTGCTTTTATAAAAAGGGAGATGGCACAAAGTTTGTCTTTCTAGTCTGGCTAACTTTGCTCAAAAACACAAATTTAGTCTTTTTTTCCTAAGCAAGCCTGAAGAGTCTTGAAATATAGTACTGGTTGTATCCCTCTATGTCTCCTGCTATTATTGAGTAATTAAAAGCACAGCATCATAACATTCTGGCCCTTGGTTTGCTCCCAAATAGGACTGATAAGTGATACTGGGAGTAAATGTTGAGAGAGGTGCCTGATGCAAAGAAGCAGGGACAGCTGTTTTCCTAACATTTTTAGGCCTTTGACATTCAAAATGGCATCTGCACCACTATATTTCCTAAGTAGAGCTTCACAAAAGGAGACTTGAGTTGCTGGGCGCAGCTATTGTTTTTGTTAGTGGATGGAGATTTATAATTATGCCCTTTTCTTCTCAGAGCACATGGCACAGGGAGAAGCTATATAAACACAGGCAGCATGAGGGGGTGGAGGGGACCCAGAACAATAATGAGATTACAAATTACACAAAGCAATTTCACCATGAATGAAATAAGCTTTATTTGCAAATATGAAACGCAATGTAGACTTTTTACTGTTCTGTTTTAGTTTGTTTTCCGAAATGATATTTACAAAGAGCTGGACAAGCCTACTTAAACATCATTGATGTTTTCAGTTCTGGCTTGTGGTGAAATTCTACTGGACTCATTTCTTCTAAAGGTTCTCATATACTTCCTCTCTCTCTCTCTCTCTCTCTCTCTCTCTCTCTCTCACACACACACACACACACACACACACACACACACACACACACAAACCACATCCTTTTCAGTGCCTAAAGAAGTCAGAAGGCATTGCTTCTATATATAACAATATATGTAGTCAAATATTCATTTTGGGGAAGTCTGCTCAAAGTCAATAGCAAGCTTCAGGGAATAGATCAAATTGTTGAGTAGGACATGGCTTGAATTGTAGAATTGTATATAATTACTCTTTTTTCTATTTTATTTTTATATCTTTCATCACATATATTCAACACAAATATATTAATTTTATAATCAGGAAAATAAACTACACTTATTTGTCTAGTCTGACTAGATTGGGACAAATTTGCAGATGTCTATGTTGCAAAAGCTCCCAGTCCTCCCTGGATATGAAAGGTGACAAGGCACTCTCAGAGTCTGCAGAGTCCTTCCTTAAAAGTAGAGGGTTTGGCACACATGTCTCCGGCTCTGACTTGGGCCTACAAGGGACCACCTTCGCACCCTTCCTTCTCTATCATGTGGAGAGTAGTTTTCAGAATTTAGAGGGACAGATAAGTTATTCATATTTCAAACATTTTTCAAACCTGGGGGATGGCAGAAAAGAGGTATAAAGGGAACTAATATGACAGCCTGCTATCCCCCATGTGTTTGACTCATGCTGTGCCTTTTAATACCTGTGAGGAAGGAATTCATTATCTCTGTTTTAAAAATGACACACTTGTGCCCAACCAGTGTGGCTCAGAGGTTGAGCATTGACCTATGAACCAGGAGCTCACGGTTCAATTCCCGGTCAGGGCACATGTCCGGGTTGCGGGCATGATCCCCAGTGTGGGATGTGCAGGAGGCAGCCGATCAATGATTCTTATCATGGATGTTTCTGCCTTTCTCTCCCTCTCCCTTCCTCTCTGAAATCAATAACATATATATGTTATATATATGTTAAATGACACAGTGTGTGTGTGTTTATGTGTGTGTGGTGTGTGTGTACATATACACATACTGGAACAACATACCTGGTGCTTAGAAAATGATCAAGAAATGTGTATGGAATGAATTATCCTAGTAATATAGATCTATATAAGTTCCCATATCTTATATATCTGTATGTTTGTACAAAAGAGTGTTTATAGTGCACATTCCCATGCAAACACATGAGTGACAGAGAGATGGCTCCTCTGGGGCTTGCCGAATAGGGCAGGAATTTTTTCCTTTACTTCTACAGAGGAGTTCAATTCAAAAACTCCTCTTAACCAACCCAAATAATGCCCTTTCCCAGCTGCAGTGTTACATTGGGTCCAGTTCAAGTGCCAGAAGTTTAGCCCAGAGGAAGCCAAAACAATCACATCATGATTGGTGAGAGTATTTTCCACCCAGCAGCCCTGGATGACACACTGTCTCGGGGACCTCCTAGAGCCTGGGAGTCCTCATCTCTGCCAGGGACTGGACACCGAGCCTGCTGCTCCGTCAATCTTCATGAGAGTTACATAATAAAGACTTTCAGTCTCTGGAAGTACCCACTTCCCAGTCATAATTTATGACCAGCAGGGCCTTTCCCCCAGTATAATGCCATAAATATGTGCTCAAAATAATATACTAGTTTCCCAACCATCATCAGGTAGCTTTACACTAGGCCCCGTCGATGTGTTTCCCAGGCTCTTGGAGGTGAACACTGGTTTCACAGTTGACTTTATTATGAGCCTGGGATATTTGATTCAAAGGATTTCAGAGTACAGAAGAGGTGAAGAAATGGTTACAAATCGAGAAAACGTTCCCTTCTTGCATTACATTAAGGTATTAGTTCAGTTTTCAAGGTACAAAGTAGTCATCCCCAGGCAATCAATATATTTAGTGGAGAGATACATCCTTTAAGGAAGAAGCTAAAACTGTGTTTCATTTAGCAAATTGGACTAGCTCCTTTGAAGACATTAATGGGCAATGAAGTCCAGATACTCAAATTCATAGCTTAACGTCTTCCCTTCATGAAAGAATGCACCAGGAGGAGGGCGCTAATTCACAAGGCAGCCCAGTGATTCTGTGTGAGGGGAGCCAGGGGCCTGAGTTCTAGTCCAGTCACATTAACTTTTGTACCTTGGACAAACCACTTACCCATTAGACCTTGGTTCCCTCATCTATAAAGTAATGGGCTTAAATAGATGTCCTTTGGGTCTCTCAGCTCAAAAATATTGTAGCTCTAAATCTGTCTATCTCATAGCAACAGAGCCCAAACATGACTGAAACAAGGAAAACTCAGTGATCTCAGTACGTACCACCCAGACAGCTGATGCTCAAATATGCTTCAACCAACCACAGGAATAGTGATTGAAATGGTCTATATTTAAGATAAACGTTAAAAAGTTAGAAACATTCAGGTGTTTCATTATCTTTAAATAAACCTTCTTTCTGTATGTTCTTTTTTGTGTGCTTGACATTTCCCGACTGTTGTTTCCTTTTTAGACGAAGGTTACTGCTGTGTGGTTTTAGTCCGATATTAGTTGCAAACTTCACTAAATAATTTAGAAGCCTTCATAAATATTGTTTCTGCCTCTACAATGTCATTAAAATTCATTTGGGAAACTATACTGCCTCAATAATAGAATTGCATCTTATGTTTTGGAACCATTTCCATGGCAACAATGACAGGTGCAAGTTCTGGAACATGTGTATGTTCCTTTAAAAGGTTACTGCCAGTATCACTGTGAAGGTAAAATTGTATTGCAAATAACATCTAAGTGCCTACTGTGTTCCTCTTAGGAGAAACCAGCTTCTGTCTATATTGACATACATTAATTTCCTCCAGAATAAAAAACAATTTATAAAAACTTATTCATAAAAGGAAATCTTGGAACAATACTTGAGTTATTTTTATAGACTAGAAACTCATGCTTAACTTCATAGAATATCAGACTTAAAGAATTTCGAAGACTTACAGCATAGCTCTAACTTGGAGGATAAGCCAGTAAGAAATAGAAGAGACAGTTGGATGGTAACAACATTATTAGGACTGCTTCAAGAAAGGCCATTCAATTTGAGCATATGGATTAAGTCTCCATTTTTCAGTCCTAATCTCTTAATCTCCAATCTCTTTGCATAGATAGATGCTGTCTAAATGGCACATCACCCTGCAAAAAAAGTTGGAGACCAAAAACTGGTACCACGTTCACATGCACCCTCTCTCTTCAAATAACATCTGTCTGTAATCAGAGCAACTGTGTGACAACTGAAAGGGAACACACCTGCCTCTATGCTTCTGAGCTCCTCTGCCCTCCGTGAATACATTCCGAGGACCTACGCTCCCACATGGAGTTGAGGGTTCAAGGAAAGCAGCGTGCAAATAGCTTTCCAGGTCATGCCCAAGCTTTCCTCGGGGTTTCTGCCTCCACAAACCCATAACTAGTTTCTGACCCTTTGTCTACCACCTGTGTCAAGCCCTTCTTTAGTCTTTGTCCCTGACCCATTGCCTGTGAACGCCCTCCTGGCCTGCTCTGTCTTAAGGCACATCCTTATTTCATTAGATTCTTTATCTCAGGAACTTCATTTTGTGCCTGTTCATCCCCTTCAGTCTCTAGTCCAGCGCCTCCCACAGGCCAGAGTCCAGGACAGCCAGACCTGGATCCCGTGCCCCTGCGCTGGGCCAGATTCACATTCAGACAGAAATGCTGGACAAATAGGTCCCCAAAGTAAATTGCTCTCACAGCTGGCGCTGAAGGTGGATGCTATTGATATAGGTGTTGCTGGCTCTCGAAGAGAAATGCACACACCCTACAGCAGCTGAACCTGAAGGGTTTGTCTTCCAAAGGAGATGTATATGGAAGAGATGACAGAACACAATTGCTGAAGCTCAGGGGAGGAGATCAGTGCAAGGAGCTGTGCAGAAGAATTAAAGAGAATAGTGAGGGCGCCAGATTCACAACAGGTAGGAAAGCCCATGGGAAGCAAGTCCTGGAAGAAAAGGATGAGTAGTTTGACCTTGAATCAAGAGAAAAAAGATGGGGTCAAAATAAAGGACTAGACAGCCATTTCAAAAGAGATGGCCATCGCTCCAAAGTGTCACCTTTGAAGATAAAATGGGAAGATTTGGAAACTTGAGCAACCATAAAGATCTATAGATGCATATCAGGCATACCCCCCAAATTAGATGTTAATGTTAAAAGAATAATGAATATTTTCCATTTCTTCTATGTATATATATATTAGAATCTTCAAAATTTAACTCCATTTTTGCTCTCTATTTTTAACACCACCTTTTTCAGTTCAGACAAAAAAAATTGTGCCAAGAACCAGTACTGCTGTTTCATAAGTGGCATTTGCTACTCCTCTGGAAACCTGAGTATTCCTTATCATGTGTCCTAAGACAAAGCAGGTCAGAGGGATTGTAGCAAGCAGCATCTGGTCCAGTTCAAACAGACAAGGCTTGAAAGAGGGGGCAGATCACTCAAGTTGTAGCTTGAGTTCCACCATCCCTCTCTTGGTTTGGTGATATAGTCTGAGCATTTGACTACTTGCACATCAAAACAGGTCTGTTTTCTTTTTTTTTGATGTGTTTATTTTATTTATTGATTAAGGTATTACATATGGGTTCTTATCCCCCCATTGCCCTCCCAACCCCTTACACATGCCCTCATCCCCCTGGTGTCTGTGTCCATTGGTTAGGCTTATATGCATGCATACAAGTCCTTTGGTTGATCTCTCCCTCTTACCTCCACCCTCCCTACCTTCCCTATGAGGTTTTACGGTCTGATCAATGCTTCTCTGTCTTTGGATCTGTTTGTGTTCATCAGTTAATGTTGTTCATTATATTCCACAAATGAGTGAGATCATGTGATATTTATCTTTCTGGGACTGGCTTATTTTGCTTAGCATAATGCTCTCCAAATCCATCCGTGCTGTTGCAAATTATGAGTTCATTCTTTTTTACCTTTTTCCCACAATGGTTGCACCAGCCTGCATTCCCACCAGCAGTGTGCTAGGGTTCCTTTCTCTCCACAACTTCACTAACACTTGTCATTTGTTGACTTGTTGATGGTAGCCATTCTGACATGTGTGAGATGGTACCTCATTGTCGTTTTGATTTGCATCTCTCCGATGATTAGTGACTTTGAGCATGTTTTCATATGTCTCTTGGCTTTCTGAATGTCCTCTTTCGAAAAGTATCTATTTAGGTCCATTGCCCATTTTTTTATTGGGTTTATCTTCCTTTTGTTAAGATGTATGAGTTCCCTGTAAATGTTGAAGATTAAACTCTTATCGGTGATAACATTGGCAAATATGTTCTCCCATGCAGTGGGCTTTCTTGTTGTTTTGTTGATGGTTTCTTTTGTTGTACATGTTTGTTTTCTTTGGCTTCTGGTCATACTCACCACTTGCACTTCCCACATAAATGGCAGCAGACTCCTGCATGTGGAAAAACCCCTCCCATGTGAGGTAAGCTTTCCAAAAAGACAAAGAGGTCTTCTAAATGAAGAGCAAATAGCCATCCTTTTCATTTGCTTATGAAAGTATATTTAGTTCTTGTTCTTGTAGGCTATAAAGTAAATATGGTAAAGAGCTGAACTTGACTTACATAAAAATTTGCATTAAATTTTACATTAAATATCGATATAGGATCATTCGTTGTAAACAGCATTCAATTAATTAGCATTTTAAAGGAAAACGGAACAATATGTAGACATTTCCCATTCATCAAACCTATTATATACAGCCTTTTAGCAATCAAGTGAAAGGTGAGATGGAAAGTTATAATTGCCTCACTTGTTGAATCAAGGTTATAAAAGAGAGCCAATGTTTATATTGTTTTACATGTGGATCTAAATAGTGCTTCTCATTTGACCTGAAATGTAATGCCTGCACTCCTAGGATGAAAGCCATCCTCTGGAATGAGAATTAATGGAGTCAGGATGAGGTAATGAGGGCCAGAGCATTCTCTAAGAAGTGGGAAAGGCACAAAGTCCTAACAGCGAGAAGGCAGATATGTTCGGGCTACGTTTGGAGCTGAGGACTTGTACATAGAAGAACAGGGGCGACAAGGCAAATCCAGTAAAAGCTAGAAGAATGCACAGTGTGTCTGGACTGGCTGGGGCTCACCATCAGCCAGTATCCTTCTCATAATACAATGGTTTGCCTTTGAGTCTGGACTCCAGGAATCACAAATCAACTCATCTTCTAGGTCTGAGAGTTTTGGTTTAGTTGATCTCTAAGATCTTTCACAGATCAATAGTAACAACACAAAAGTTGTTACTGGTTAGTTCCTATCCATCAAATAAGACAGGAACTAACCTAGCTCTTGGGACCAATGTTATCATCATTAGTAACTAGACTCTGTTAGATGTATATGTTTTATACGTTCAACCTACATACTTTTTCCTAATACTTGCTTTTACACATGGGTAACTGCTCCTTAAAGAACCAATTACAGGGTACAATGGGGCAAAAGATAATGTGTGTGACACACAACACAATTGTTACCAGGCTGTTTCCAGAGCATTTTTAGAAAAGTATAGTCATGGGGTTGTGCTCAGAGGAGCATAGTGAATCCTTCCATGAAAGGATATGGAGATGAGGCTCAGGAACAATGGCAATTCAGTGCTATGGAAATAGGGAGAGCTACAAGTACTGTTTGAGACATTTGTCAGTAATCTTGCAAATAATAACAACTCTTGATTGACCAAATGGATGAAGTTTTGCAGCTTCATAGAAAACACAAAAGAGAGATTAATGTAAGGACAAGATCTATCAGGTTTTTTTTAAAAAATGTATTTTTATTGATTTCAGAGAGGTAGAAGTATCAATGATGAGATAGAATCTTTGATCGGCTGCCTCCTGCATGCCTCCTACTGGAGATTGAGCCTGCAACCTGGGCATGTGCCCTTGACCAGAATCAAACCTCAACCTCCTGGTTCATAGGTCAACACTCAAACCACTGAACCACACCGAGTCGGGCAAGATCTATCAGTTTTGAAAAGAATTAAGGGGTTTCTCTGATAATTGATTTTTTAAGTGTTTTATCTGTCTAATTAGTTCCAAGTTACGTGATTTGTGTTCTTAAATACAAATAACTTAATTTAAGGGAAAATATATTTCTCTTTAAGTGGCATTCTTATTTTTTATTCTTTCTAATTATAATTATGAAAAATGTACTCATGCAACTTATTGGGGTCAGAGGCCATTAACTATCTCTAATTGTCACCTTTCCTTCTCAAGTTTTATGCCTGTTAACTACACATGGAACAAATTCAGTGTATACGTGAACAGCAGCCAGGTAAACAGCTTGTTGGAACATAGTCAAAATGAAAGGTAGCAATTAGTTCTGCTTTATGGTTATGGTTATTAGATTATGCATAAAATAAATACAATGGATTAGCATGTGAACATTTTAGCATGTGATCATTATGAAATTAATTATGACTGGCACCTACTAGCCTTTCAAATAATGATGGCTTAAATGCATGAAAAGAACAGTTGCTTCCCCTTCCTTATGGTTAATAAAAAGGAAGCAATTTAGCAAGATATAATATTTGCAAGAAGAGCTGAAAAAGTAAGCACCTTTCACATAATCAAGCTATTCTGCAAATAAGATCTGTAACCATAGGTGTGACCTGATTCAACCCCTCCCCCATGGCTCGGTGACACAGGCTGAGCACTTGACACCTGTGCATCAAAACACCTTTGTGCGAGCCACACATTTCTGCTTTCCACAGAGATGGCAGCAGAGTCCCATATGTGAAGAGCTCCCTGCCACCCAAACCTTTAATGGAAGACTAGAGTATGGCAGTAATGAAGTTGGCCCACAATAGAGACCTAGGGGTCTTGTCATTAAGTGAAGTTCAGTGATGCCAACCCACTACTGCCTATGCCAGGCCACACAGCAGGGCCTCTGACACCCAGGGTTGAGGGCTGCAGCCAGTCGCCGCCGCTGTCCAGTTCCCCAGCTTTGTTTCCCAGGCAGCGGCAGCATCATGCCAACGTAGACAGCAGAATTTTCTGCAGCCTTTGCCACATCATCGTGCAGTGCATCCTTCAGAGCTAAAACGAACTCCATCTTGCTGCTTTGTGTACGTGAATTCTCCGGCAAGCATGTTTGGATCTTGTTTGGTGTGTATGTGGTGTGTACACAGGGGTAGTTTAAGCCGATATCTACTGCAGGAAGGAAAAATGATGTTATGTATATGTCGCCAAAGTGTTACACTAAGATTACATAAAGAATGACTAACTTAGGTAAATTCTGTGTTTCATGGCATGGGAACCAGGCTTTGTCAACAGCTTTATTTCGTAAGGCCAGGGATCAAGGCAAATTGTGGTGGTATCGTTTAATTAAACGATTACATTTGGAAAGAGAAAAGTAATTTTAAGCACACATTACAAATATGCTCATTACGTTTCCCCTTGGGGGTATCCATTCACCAGCATGGTCTGAACTCTGTGTATATAAGATGTGAGTGATGACCATTTCTAGACTCGAAGCCCTTTGAAAGCAGAAGGCAGTTCATTGTTCTCTGAGTTTCCTAAGACACAGGAACAAACTGAGTCTAGAAGAACACAGCTACCTCCATGGTCACAGTACTCAGCACCGCTCTGGCATCGTGCAGAGAGCCCGGTGCTGGGGGTAGGCAGTCAAAGATAAAAGACACAAACCCTAACTCCAAAAACCTCCTCAAGGAGATAAGTTAATGGTTATTTACTATCAAGGTATGATTAGGGTGAAAGAAAGGAAACAAACACTCTTATGAGATCACAGAATATGGTATTCACTCAACCCCTAACACAGCGGTTCTCAACCTGTGGGTCGCAACCCCTTTGGGGGTTGAACAAACCTTTCACAGGGGTCCCCTAAGACCATCCTGCATATCAGATATTTACATGACGATTCATAACAGTAGCAACATTACAGTTATGAAGTAGCAACGAAAATAATTTTATGGTTGGGTCACAACATGAGAAACTGTATTTAAAGGCCAGAAGGTTGAGAACCACTGCTCTAGCAGCAGTTGGTGAGAAGGAAAATGTTAGGGAAGATATCCTATTATATTTAAGTTCCCTGTTTTCTATTGCTAATAGTTTGGCTGTGGAGACTGTATGTAGTGACACCCATAAAACCAGAACCCATGAAGAAGTGTAAACTTAAATGTTGCATTAAAAGGCACAAGCTCCTTGTTAAATATTAAGAGTTCTGGGGAAAGATCTGAGCTTTTACACCCAATCAGATCACTGAGAAATGAGAGAAAGAGGATCTCAAAGTATAGCTGTCCACCATCCTATTTAAACCTCAATAGTGAGCCCCAAGCAATGCCCTGTAGTTAAACTTTCTCTTAGTTGTGATCATTTTCTAGCTCTTTGTTTTTCAAGAGAGCTACTTTGATACAGAACTGTGCTCGGTTTGTTTTGACCATGTTTTATTACATTAGCAATTTTTCTATGAACTAATTTTAGGATTATACCAAGTAAAATCCTCCAAGTAAGCATTCAGATCACTCATTAACAATTGGATGCCTTCATCTGCTACTCTTATGGACATTCAAGTGTGGACATGTTGGTCAAGGATGCTTCCACTTCATCTCAGAATGAAACAAAATGCAATTCAGTCTAATCCCCACACTGTTGCTCCTCTGCCCCCAGTGGAGGAGGCTATGGTAGAATCCAGGCTCTTTTTCAGAATCCTACGTGCCGATAGCTAACTTGTCTGTGGAGGAAAGATCCAGAGGCAAGGTCTCTATTCAGAAACCAGATTATTCTCAAGTGCCCTGCCATTCTAGGCCTTCCCTGTGCCGAGCAGCTGTGTGGTTCCTGCATGCAGCCTAATTTCCTAAGCCTCCATTTCAATTTCTTAGAGATGGCAAAGCTGACCCTTAAAGTACAGAGGTTTGGCCTTGACCGGGTGGCTCAGTTGGTTGGAGCATTTTCCTGTACACCACAAGGTTGTAGGTTCAATTCCCAATCAGGGCACAAACCTAGGTTGTGGATTCCAACCCCGGTTTGGGCGTGTGCAGAAGTGATGATAAAAAAAAAAAAATCACAGAAATTTGCATACAGGAAAAAGACAAGGTATACAGTGCTTCCCTATCTCCATCCTCTCTTGAGCTTGGAGCATTAATAAAATTACAGAAGAGTTGAATAGACTCAGCAAGGAAGGTTAAGTTTGAATAATTTTGTTGCAAGACTAGAATCAGCCCAATATGCCATTCCTTGTCCTGCCCATCACCCAGCAGGCTCCACTGTGCTGATAAAGTAATTGTCATATCAAGGCCTGACTTCTAGAAGGAAAATAATAAAACTAACTGTCATCCGATGTACTTTAAAACAAGCAAGTAGCCAGAATAATGGGAAGTGAAGCTGACTTGTGAATTCATCATAAACCTGCATGGAAAAGAGAGCCTTGCTTATCATCTTATTTACTTGTTTGCTAAGCTAGGGGAGCTGAGCAATTATGTAAAAGCATCAGGATTGTCTGCAGAGTGAAGTATAAATAGAGCAACTCTAACACTGGAGCTCACCATTCAAGTGCTAAACGTACTTGTCTCAGTCTAGCAGCTCATAGAATGACACCAGATGAACCTGTTTATCCAAGTGAGGCCTACGTATAGGGTGATGCTCAGGGGTGGCATCACCAAGAGGCATCTTTGGGAGGGGCTTTCATCTCCCCTCCCCAGTCTCCATCAGCCACCCCAACCACCACCAAAACACCACTAAGAAAAATAAAGGCGAATGCAGCTTTGAGATAAATCCCTGACCTGATTCTCACATTGAGCCCCTTAAACAGGAATTATGTATCTTCCATTGGGTATAAGAGATTCTGCATGATTTAGTATCATCCTTTTTTAAAAAATATATTTATTGATTTTTTACAGAGAGGGAGAGAGAGAGTTAGAAACATCGATGAGAGAGAAACATCGATCAGCTGCCTCCTGCACACTCCCCACTGGGTATGCGCCCACAACTACAGTACATGCCCTTGACCGGAATCGAACCTGGGACCTTTCAGTCTGCAGGCTGACACTCTATCCACTGAGCCAGACCGGTTTCGGCTAGTATCATCCTTGAATCTATCCCACCTCCAGTCCCTTTTCCCTAGTCACCACATTCTTTTGTTTAGAGAGAAGGAGAATGAAGAGAAGAATGGAACAAATGTCATTGTCTGGCCAGGAGAAAATTGGCAGTAGCCATAAACATGGCAGAAAGAACTACTACTTTTTGAGCGCTACTTTGTGCCAGGCACTATTTTAACATATGTATTCTCATTTAATATTCAGATGCAATTTGACATACTATCTATCATTCCCACTACACAAATGAGGAAACTGAGACTTAGCAAGGTGGCATGCCCATAGTCACACAACTAACCAGCACCAAAACCAGTGCAATGCAAATTGCCGTGTTCTTTTCTGTATACCCTGCCTCTAGCAAATATATTCCTTTTTCTCTGAACAGTTACTCATAGGATAAAGTAGAATACAGTTGAAAGTCCTCTGCTTAGCTACTCAAAAACCCAAGGCTTCAAGCCTCCAGGGGAGCTGTAATATTAAGTGGAAAAACCAAGGAAGCAGAAATTATAGACCCATGTTCTAGTCCTCTGAACTTCACTTTTACCTTCTGGAGAACACAGGGTAATATTCCTGCCTCAAAGAGTTGTGAGAGTTAAGCAGATCGTTCTCAACCCTGCAGTGACTCAGAATCATAGCTTTGAAAAAGTACACTTGCCTAGCGCTAACCCAAAGCCTAAGGAATCTGATTCCCTAGTGGGTTGGTGGGTTGGAACATGGAGGTAACTATGTATTTTTTCGTCTCCATGGATGATTGAGTTGTACAGCCATGACTGGTAATCATTGGATTAGATGAGGTATGTGAACCTCAAACCACTGAGCCCGGTGCCAAGCACATACTAACATGTTCTTCTTCCCCAGCTGTGATTTCTTTGACAGTTCATGGGATTCTGCTTCCTTTCTCATGAAGTGATGGTGTGTAGTTCTTGGTATCTTCCAATTCCACATAGTAAGTGAATTAGGGGCCTTTAGGAAGACCCGATTCCCAACAAATCTCTAAGAGAGGCAGATGTATCCTTGGCTTCTCTGAATCTGTCTTTTGAAACATCTCATGAATAGAGTCTCAATCCTTTCAAACCTCCCCAGGGCCCTAAACCGCCTCTATGAAAAGATAGTCTCAGCTCATTCCCCGTCTACACCCTCACTGTTCAATGAAGAGAGTAAGGTGCTAAGTGAGAGGTAATGGTGACTCAATCTCATGACAATTAGCTGTCATTTCCTTGCCCAATAACATCATGCCTGAGTCCCTTTAATATCTCAGCAGGGGGTGGATTTGTGGCTAAGCTACACCAGGCCCATATCACTTAGGAGGTTACCTGTGCAATTTCTGGTCAAGACCCCCGCTCTGATTCTGGGAAGCCCATTCCT
>NW_006285248.1:2096943-2099398 GCF_000327345.1 Myotis davidii | reverse complement strand
TTTGTCTCTGATGGTTGCAGAGACAGGGGAAACTTCTTGCTCATCTTCCTTCCCTTCTCTTCTTATATTAGAATATGCTCACTTCTAATATACTTTCAACCCAACAGATTAAGGAAAAGCTGTTCTTGTGATAAAAATATTTACTTAGTGGAAACGAATCAAACCGATATTTAATTATTGGCATACATAGCTTAGTGCTTGCTTTCCTAGCTATTGTGATGTAGTGATCGATAGAGCACCAGAGACTAGTTGCAAATGGGTCTCTACCCCCATCCCAATTAATTTCCAAAACCCAGGGAGAGAGAGAAGGCATAAAGAGGTTTAATTTATCCCTTAGGAAAAATAAAACATTTGAACAGCAATGACTAATACTTAAGAGCACTCAGATGTCCTCTTAAGAAAATGCTGTATTTTTTTAAACTGTTAACCAGAAAGGGGGCTGTTCCCTCCTTCATCCCATCTGAGCCTGTTATAGTTCAGCATCGTTTCTGTAACCACCAGGCAGCCTGTTAGGAAAAGGATGGGCAAAAAAGACCAGGGGAAAATGAGATGAGTGCAGAGAGCTCTAAGCCAAGCAGAGTTTTAACCCCCCCGCCCCCATACCCATACCCTAAAATAGATGCAAAACTGCACATGCTTATGTTTCATTGGCTGGGTTAAGAGTTAGCAGGAATTAATAGCTGAGTGCCTTTTTCTTAATGGAAGTACTGCTTTGTCAGGAAGATAAAAAAGAAGAGCTGTGAGATTAAACCAGTCTCCAGATGAGCTGGCCAGCAAGTGGCAAAACAAATGCATGAAGGCCTGTGTCCGGGGGGCTGCCAGCTTTAGGGCCTTCCTGACAAGCACCCAAAAGGTGATGGCTAAGCACGCAGCTTAGGCCTGACTCTAATGACCTCCTTTAGAAAGGGTGCTGTTCTTGCCTCGCTCAGGAGATGAAGGGGCCACGTTAGAGATTTCTCAGCTGTCAGACTTGGCTCTCCCATGGAAGCCCAGAGGAGTACAATTATTTTTCTCTTCCTTCCTAACCTCCCTTTCCTGTCCATCTTCTTCTCTTCACTATTTGTTTCCCTTCTCCTTCCCCCCTTGTCTTTCTCCTCTTCATTTGTCTCTTTCTTCAAGGAAAAACCTATTCAGTCACATTGAGTATTCTCTTTTCCTGGCTCGTTGCTAGCCAGTTGTAAGGCCAGAGCTTCAAAGATACAAAAGCCAAGGAACATTGGCCTCATTTGCCTGAGATGAAAAACTGAAGCATGAAATAGTGATCCATCGATCTCAGAAAAGAGAAAAGTAATCTTATTTACCTGGTGAAGTTTCAGTCAAATTCTGCCTAAGCAAACTTTGACAGAAAGATATACTGATTAAAAATGTATGTATATAGTAGAAGGGCAGGTCCAGTGGACCTAAATCACAATTTCCAAGTCGTCTCATGGATAAGAAACTGAATTGTAATAACATCACTTAATGCACATTAAAATACCGATTGGACTCCCATATGACTATTTACAAAACTTAAAAAAATAAAAACATTCTATTTTACTGATGTGTCATAAGCTGAAGTAACTTTAAAGACCTTTACTGTTAAATATGTGAACAACTGACTAGAATGAAAGGATGGAGGAGAGAAAAATACCTTGTAATAGTGGTGTGGGAGGCCTTTTTTAAAAGGTTGATAAATGTTGTTATATATCAGAAAGCATCACTGAAGGAGACTTCAAGGGTATGTTTCAACCTCATCTCTCTTTCTCTGGTTTGGAATACTTTGGCAAGATGGAATTGGACAGAGAATTTCCCATGTCTCCAGTGATCTCCTAAGGGTTGAAGAGAAATTGCAGAAAACATTACCAAAATCTTGAAACGTTTAGAAAGGACTCTTTGCTCTCCTATCCACAGCAAACTTTGCCATGTGCTGACAGAGGGAGTGAGGCAACTGCCGGGATTACTTCTTGTAAGCCTCAGCTAGTTTCTGAATTTTAATTTCATGCAGGGAGCCTACAAGATCAAGTAGGAGCTGCTCTTATTTGCCCTTGCTTCTTCTCTGCTGTTCCTCCTCTGTGTGCACACACCTCTCCATGGCCTCACCCCTCCTTGTATCCCTGTAGTAAGGGGCACATAGCCTGGGTTCCCCTACACTAGGAGAATCTTACAGGTCCTCTTTCCTCCTTAACTTCTCCAACAAAGATTGGTATGACTATGGTGATCCTATAAGACCCAGGAGGCTGATCCCAGGTATAGATGAAAATAGGATTCGAATCTGATGGTTATAGAAGGAAAGCCCAGTTTCCTCTGATGCACAGGCAAATCTTGCTTTCCAAGTCTAACTTCAGTGTAAGTTAAAAAAAGCACTCGGGGGTAACTCCCTGCCACAAAAGCTGGGCACCCAGCCAGGACACTGTGCTGATTAGCCTCAGGGTGAGCCAAGATTCCCAGAACACCCGGTCAGCATTTCATCCAAAGA
>NW_006285248.1:2082900-2096929 GCF_000327345.1 Myotis davidii | reverse complement strand
AAGCCTAAGAGAGAAGAAACAAGGTTACCCATCTCTGCAAGCCAGGAAGTTAATTGATTTTTCCTCCCAGAAGAATGTTTGCATCTTTTGTAGAGCGCGGTAGACCCGCGATAAATGTAATCGTCCGTAAAATCAGAAAAGTACATCCGCTAAAGGCCTAGAGGATGCGTCCTCTTGTTTCCCTTGGCTCTATGTACATACCATTCAGTAAATGAAAATGTGTAATAGTAATTGTAACCTACTTGGTCAGACCAAATATGTTGTCATTCAGAAGTCTTTCTAGCTCTCCTGTTTTATTCAAAAAATGCTGTGCTTAATTTATTGCCATTCCCTTGTTCAAAATGCAGTACCTACACGAGATTTGTAATGAGTTTATCAAGGCAAAATACAACTAGATACAGAAAACAGGACTTTTTCAAATGTAAGCTTAGTAGTCCAGGCATCCTAATAGCAGAGGAGAGAAATACCGATAAAGTGAAATTTAGATCCAAAGTGGTTGTTAATGGAAATTGTCATTAATAACTATGCCAGATTTGTAAGTTAACTGTCATTCAGGGTTGCAGGTGGAGATCAGATTTGACTTGGATATAACTGCGATATAACTGCCCGTGACGTTCTGAAGGCCGTGTCCCTTCACTAAACCACTGAGACGAACTAGTAGGTACCTTCCTCCTGACATTGGTCCTGCAGGCCTGGATGCGGAGACTTGCCCGCATGCAACCCATTCACCACATGTTTGTTCACTGCAGAATACAGGCGTGTTCACTGTTAGGTAAAATATAAATTAAGTATATGATTAATTTAAGTATATGTTTAATTAAGTCATATTTTTCACCCCAGTTCTGTTGCCATGCAGATATAACTTAGATGGGCTTACCCAGTTATATAACTGTATGAAATTAGCATTATGTGTGTCAGTGTTGTGATTCAAATCTTCAAACTAGTGGTTTCCCAGACTGACAGGCGGGATAATTTTAGCAAAGCCTTATCTGGTCCTATTTCATGTGGCTTCTGCATTAGAGTGTAGAGGTTGGGATCCCAGTTCATACTAAAGTAGGAATGCTCTGAGCTCAGAACATCAAGAGCAGCATCAGGAACCTGGAGAAAGATGGCCATATAAGCAGAAAGACTTTGAGGGCGGGGAAGTGATACCTCTGAGAATCCATGCAGGATGAAGGAGACCCTGATAAATGCTGAAGCCAAGAGGAGAGGTTCAGGTCAAGAAACAGGACTAAGAAGGCTTCAGTGGTTCTCAACCTTCCTAATGCCGCAACCCTTTAATACAGTTCCTCATGTGTGGTGACCCCCAACCATAAAATTATTTTTGGTTGCTACTTCATAACTGTAATTTTGCTACTTTTATGAATCGTCATGTAAATATCTAATATGCAGGATGTATTTTCATTGTTCACAACCCACGGGTTGAGAACCGCTGCTTAGATGTCAACCCACTGTCACCTTTTGACACCTAAATGCAGATAACCTTGTCAGATACCAGCCTGGGCAGAGGAGTTCAGTAAGATCATGATAGACAAAGGGACCTTCCATTGGTTTGGGGGCTGGAAGCTATGGAATATGATTGGAATAGGTTTCAGGAAAGATGGCTTTAGCACTTATAGGATGAAGATAATGAGAATTAGCATATGTTAAGCTCTTTCTAAGTGCCATACTCTTATGAATGCTTTAGCAGAACAAGGGAAGGCAAATATGTGAGATCTCAAAATGAATTAGCACGCACATAAATCAGGAAAGTATTCCTAGTACATTAAAAAACTCCTAAGACCTTGTCCAACTTTACAGCATTCCTGAATTTGAAAGAAGAGACCAGCCCAAGCTGGACCTCAGGCAGGTGTTGGTCCTATAAAATCATTAACATATCGATAGAAACAAAAATCCTGAGACAAAAGCTGAGTTAGCAGCCTGCCCTGCATGAACCATGAACCGGATAGGAAAGGAAACCACGAACTCCTAGCTGATTTCTGAGTTCTTCTGTCCCACAAAATCTCAACTGCTGGGGTTGCTTTCTCTGAACTGAGGCACACCATGTGTGGTCCTGGTCTGGATTTTGTAATGAATAGGTCATTATGATATCTACAGAAGCAGATGACATTATCCTGGACCCAAAACTAGCAGGAGCATCTGAGGGCGGCTCAGGATGAGACTTTCAGCCCCAAGTATCTCTCACTTTACCCACTAATTGCCCACTCAAAATGCCTGCCATCTGTTAGTCCTTTGAATGTTGACCTGGAAATGCCCTATGAAATTCTGATCCATTTTATGAGTTAAGATAACATATAAATAGATGATATGCTCTGCAGCTGCTGAGCACCTGGCCTGGGAAGCATGTGAGACAGCAGATCTTTAGGAGAGATGAGGGGTTGAGGACAACTCCAAAACATGGCTCACTGATGTCAAGGGGGTGCTGTTTGGTTCCTGCTCCAGGGGGGCCTTGGACATTCAAGGAGGCACGATCAGGGCACCTGGAGAGCGAGGAAGGAGTTGGGGAAGCCAGACTCAGAGATTGTGAGGAAAACTTCACCTGATTCCTAGCTGAAGGGGCTTTAATTCCTCTGTGAGCATCCAACAGCTGTATGTTTTGGTTTTAACCATAGGAGAGTTCATGTGTGTGCATATTCACACATGAAAATGTACAGAGACAGACAGATGTAGAAGCAGATGCATGTGCTGATTCCTAACACCCAGCGAGCCAGGCTTCTGGCCACACTGTGTTATCCCACCACCGGCGGCCATCCTCGGGCTTTCTGGGGATTTCTGAATATCCATGATCAGCTGGGGCTGTTCACTTTCCATGGCCCATTTAATTGAAAGGTGATGCGGTTACTGTTTTTCTTTTAGGAAAGTAGAGTTTATCGCCCTGCTGCCTCTGGAAATTAGCCACCGCTTGCAAATTTGGAACACCCAAAGCAAGCGTGATAAATGATCCCCACTGTAACATCCCCAGCGCTTCTGCCAAAAGAAAGACTTGGCAGCCTGCGAGAGTTGACATAGCTCTCCTCACTGTCGTACCAGCTGCAAAGTGGACTTTCCCCCGTCCCGCTCCCCCAACAAACCACAGAGTGAAATGATGACTTTTGAAAGAAATTTAAGATGAAGGGGAAAATTTGTGCTTGGGATTCTTTCCCAGAATCTGGGTTGGTGTTAAGCAAAATTGTGAAGATATGTAGGGACTTTGAGGACCCCAAGTTTTCTGTGTCCTACTGTTTACCTACAGCTAATGCCCCTGCTGTTATTCATGTCCATGAACAACTGCCTCCTGCCTTATAAAACACCTCAGGTCAGAGCCATCCATGTCATTCATTACATTTACCAGCTGCCATTGCACATTAAGCTCAATGTGTAGGGGTTGTGGTGGCTTTGTCCCTTTTTGAAAGACTACGGGCATTAACTAGCAGGTAGAGGTTCTGGAAACCACTTACTCCATCTACTGTTTCCCTTGCCTGTGGACCTTGTGTATAGGGGAGGTAAGGAATGTAACTCTAAACAGACATCTTTAATGATAGGCTTTATTCCTGAGTCATTCTGTGATCTTCCCAGAAAATTATCTATGGATGCTGAAATCACCAGAAACTGGAATTTGAGGCTGAAAATTAGAAATGAAAATGTGCCATCATTTCTGAAGTCCAAGGGGTGGGTGCTGTAGCAAAGAATCAACTTGGTCACCTACTTTAGGTTATAAAGATTTAAAGCCAACACACCACAGTATTAATCTTCAGCTAATGAAGATGTCACTTCCCCCTCCTCACATGCACTTGGTTGTCTCAAATTTACGGATCCATACACGGAACTCTCCAACCAAATGCTGCATGTGGCTGCTGAAAGAGGTCAGCAGTGTTGCTTAAAGAGGAGCTCTGAGTTCAAGGTACTCTGCCCAAGATTTTGAAAAAATTTTCATGTTTCATGGAGGAAAGAAAGGAGCCAGAACATCTTCACTCTTCAGTGCTTCATCCTTTCTTCCTTGAAATGCTCATGATACCTTTGAGATACTGCAGCTCTTCTGCCCAGCTCTTGTTGATGAGTATCAAATAGTCACCAGAAAAAGCAACCGTCACTTAGATGTCTTCCCTTAGGTTGCCTAGGAACTATGTCCTCTCCTCTATTCTTTCTCTGGGCCATCTGGAAATTCTTCCTTTTTCTACTTCTTCTGTTCTTTATTGCTTATTTAAATTATATAAAATATTTATAGATTTTAAAAACTAAGACAGATGCAATGTGCTAGAGTATATATTATGAATTCACTCAAAATTCCTTTTATTTCTGCTTTACCATTTGATCATTGAATTTTGATTAAGTATAGATCATGGTGTTAGGGACTGTTCCATATTTTATTAATGTATCATTTTTATGCCTTTAATATTTTACTCATGCATCATTTCATCCTTCAATCCTTCAGAAAAATCATTTGTCCTTCTTCCTAAGACTAACACTCCTCCACTTGTCCCCATGATTAATCAACTCCCAAAAAATAAAGGAGGATCACTAGTCCCTTGGAACCTGGCTTTTTCACCCATCACTCTTCTGAATCCACCATCTTAATGATGGCTGACTTTTCCCCAAGTTCCAGATCTGTAGGAGTTCTGTAGTGCTGACCCTAAAGCACCGAGCATTTGAAGTACCCTGAAGAGCTATTCCTTTGACTTCTCTAACTCTCAGAAGTTTGCTGCTTAGCTTTTCCCATTGACCCTAATGAATCATTTTATGGTTTGTCTTTCTCTTCCCACAGCTTAAATCTGAAAATCTCCCAAGATGCTGGTGTCAGCCACTGCTTGTGTCTCCAAGGATCTCATTGCTTTGTGAAACTTATACCTATGACTCTGGTCTTTAGCCACCAACCTCTGTTGTAAGCTTCAGGCCTACATTATTAGCTGTCTATCAGAAAAGCCCAATTCTAGGTCCCATTGGGTACTTCAGAATGACAAACAAAATGTCAAAAATTGAATTTGAAAGTCCCAATATCATTAAAATTTTTTATAGGTCAAACTACTCTAGTTATTTGAGAGGTGCCAATCTATATGAATTTCAGATCTAATGAGTATTCACGGTAAAAAAAAAGGGGGGGGGACGAGGCTGGCATGAATGTTGAGACCTGATTAGAGAGACACCCACTAGCTCCGTGCCCTAGTATAGGTCCTCAGTCAAAGGCAGCCATTCATTTTATTGTTGAACTTGACAGAATTATTCTAGACTGGAAAGACAAAGAAGAGGTTGGCTTTAGGATGGCCTGGTTTTTCCAAAGATGGATAGACCTCTGTAAAGGAAAGTCAGGGTCTTGATAAAAGCTAATCAGGACTCTGTCACGTGTGTGCTCGCCCTAGCCATCTGTTTATAAATGTGTGTGGCCTCTCACCGTTAATGGTGCCTTATAAATGTATCCATTCTAAGAAATTGTACATAAAAAAGCACAGAATATTGAGCAGACTGAGATCAGGTAAGAGAGAGAAAGGACTGTAAAGGTCAGCAAGCCTTCAAGAAATAGAGTAAGTGGGAAGGAGATAATGAGAAGCAATTCAGCCGAGGAGGGAGTTCTAAAGGTCACAGACCAGTTCCCAGTGTGAGTGCAGAAATGACAACGCTTCCATTACTCAGCGTTCATTAGATAATACTAATTTTTATTAAAATCCTCAGTGCTTCTCTGAGTTTCTAAAGCTTAAGTATATCATTATGATGAACTACAGTGTTAACATATTATCATTTTGAGACTGATATCCATAACATAAGGTAGGGAATAATTCGTAAAATCAAAAAGATGTAAGAACCCTTAGGGTTATCCTCCATTTTGGCTGCCTGAGAGGTGCATTTCACAAGCACCAAAACCAAGGTCTGAGTAAGCAGTGACTAATGCAATCACTCTTTGAGTTAATGGGATTTTGTGACAATAACTTGATCGAATAATTATATTCAGGACAGATTAAAATAAATGCCCCAAGGACATGTAGTGACATCTTTTGATTCTACAAGTAGATACTGAGCAAAGTGGCAGGTATCCTGATTTGGGGACCAAAATTCAATAATTTTCCACAACTCTGATATTTGTAATAACACAGGCTTATCACACTGACATTCTCTAAATTTGGTGAGGATACCATCTAATTAGTTCTTTGTTGGTTCTTCACAGCCTCAATTTTTTTTTGTTGGTCCCATTATCTAATTGCAAAGTAGAACCTTAGTTATTTATTTCCCCGAAGTTTGGCGAATTCCTGAGAATAATTTTATTCTGCCCCTAGCACTCTTTAGACCTAAAAAAGTGATGTGTTTTTCAGTAGAGATGATTTTTTTTAATAGGGAGCTGTGGTTCTTTTATCTTTTGATTGACTCACAATTCTGAATGGCTGTATTTCCAGCTAATGTCCAGATGTGAAAAGCGAAATACTAAGCTCTTGAAAAAGACTGTGAGTGTGGCCAGTGGAAAGAAAATGGAGTGCAGATCTCACCCTCAACCCTGCCTGCCTGTCCATTGCACTAGGCATATGTGGTTATTAAATCATTGAAATGTGGCTAATCCACATTAAAAAGCAATGTAACTGTCAGATACATACCAGATTTGAAAGATTTAGTATGAAAAAAACAATATATATATATATCATTCATAAATTTCACATTAATTATATGAGATGATATTATTTTGGATTCATTGGGTATAGAGAACACTATTAAAATTATTTTTTTACTTTTATTTTTATTTAAAATAATTATATATATGGCTTGCATTGTATTTTTATTGCATTGTATTTTTATAGTCTGTTTAACCAGTTCAAAATGAGACTGACTTTAGTCTGCTCTGAAACCAGACACATTAGCTCTGCCAAAGGGATGGAGTCACTAAAATGGGGTTAATTCATGGTCTCTCACCGGTGGAGCTTTGTAAATTCAATTAGCTAATGGAGTGCTGGCTAAGAACAGGGTCCATATGGTTGTTTTTCCTTCAGTTAAGGGCAAAAATGTGGAGTCACTTCTGCTGAACACTGAAGTGCATAGTTGTTACTGAGGTTACCCTGAATTGGGATGGAAAAATAATCTGAAAACCTATAGCTGATTTCCTTAAAGGATTATGGGGGAAATTATAAATTCAAAATGTCCTTATAGGCTAATAGGAGTTTTCTGAAAATAATATACCTGGAATAATTTGACAATTTTTATAAACAAGTATCAAGTAGCAGTCTAATCCAATCTTAAAAGAGAACAAGGTATCCCAAATTTAGGATGTTTTCTGCACAGACATTCAAGCGTACCTCCCAAATAGCAACAGCAACAAATGGCTTTTAAAAGCATGTGTGTTTTAAATGTCAACTAAAGAACACACAGACCTTTCTACATTTTTTTATCTTCCTCTCTTAAACTTGGTTTGCAAAATTGTTTTTAACCCTCACTGTGCTAGAATTAGGAACTCAGATTAAAGGAGACTCCTCCATTAGCAGTACTGAATTCATCTTTTGCCACTTGTTATTCTATTGGTTTTCTTATATGTAGTAATTATGTGTGTATTCTCAACAAACTCCTCTGAGCTATTCTCTCAGCTCTCTTGGGCAACTAGTGGAAGCTTTAGCAGTAGGCACACCATGGAACAGATTTTTCCAGTCCAGTGATTTGGGAATAGTTCATGAAGTGGAACATTTTCTGTTTAGGTTTTTCTGGAAGCCAACCCTGGTCAATGGAAAGAACCAGAAGCAGTGCAATGTTATGGGGGGACCAGAAGGCCTGTTTTTTAAATATATTACATTGAAGTTCTTTGGCTCTAAGCTATCCTGATCTTCTATGCTTTTAATTTGTTTATCTCTGGATGTACTTTGAGCCTTTTTCCATTTGCTAAGGAAAATGCGTCTCCAGGTTTATTACCTCCAGGATCAGGAATGCAGATTTTCTAATAAGTGACATTTGGAAGAAATTGGGAGTAAACATGCTTAAGGGGGTTTGAGCAAAGCTACGCTAACATCAGCCAATTAGTGAGCGTAAGAAAAGGCTGCGTAAAGGAATCCCTTTGTTGTATGGAATGTGAGCAGTTGGCATGAAAAGCAGCAATCCCATGTTATTGTCTGAGTGGGCTCTAAGCATGGCATCACTTTGGAGTCACTGAGTTCTGTGACAGCCATGTCAGCTATCATGGCCCATCATGAGGCACTTTGTAAAGCAGCCTAAAGTTGCTCACATGGATGCCATTCCGGTTGGCATTGGCTTCCTCTAGGAAAGCCAGCAGAAAATTTCTGGGCCTAGAAAATATTTCTTAGTCATGAACACATGCTTTCAAATCAAAGGATAATTACAATTCATAAACAGTGACTTTTTAATGAAGTGACATATTAGCTGTCGAGAGCCAGGACTCCACTGACTCCATGAAGTGGGTCTCTCCCTGCTTGCATGGGTGCCCAGAGTTTAGCGCCAGTGTGCTTCTGAACCATGCTAATGTTACCTGTGGGTCTCATGCTTTCTGCAAATACCTTTTTCGAGTGAAGGGAATGGTATTGGCCTAGAAGAAAAACATATGTATGTACATCATTATATATTGTGATTCGATAAATATTTCATGATTGCTTTTCCTGCTCTTCGGAAATGCAGAGTTGAAGCAGACAGAGAATTTTGTTTTCAAACTGTTCACAGGCCATTATTGATAATCAGGCAGGAACAAAATCATCATGCAAATCAGAATGTGGTACATGCCACGTGCGTTTACAAAAAAAAAAAAAAGTGGGCTGGTAAATTCAGAAAACAAGAGATAGTTCTGAATGATGAATCATAGATGACCCTGTAGAGGAGGTGACCTTCTAGCTGTATCATAAAGGGATGAGTAGGCTTTGGACCAAGTAATGGTTTACATGTGCTGAGTCCGTGTGGATTCTTCAAAGTTCCAAATGTTCAATGGAGAAGATAGTGCACAAGATACTCTTAAGCACTGGATCATAAATTAATTCAAGGTCACCAGGACCAAGAAGGAAGAAAAGGCAAGAAAAGAGCTCCAGTCAATGAAATATTTGACCTTCTCCCTTCCACAAAAACAAGCACCTGTAATTTCCTCCAGGAATCACTGTAAAGGGTATTTTATATTGCGGTGACTTGAAGCACACTGCAGAGAGATTCGGAGATAGGCGGGCTGTGAGCCAGCTCATGAGTGCCCTGTGAAAATCTTAACTTCTCCTATAGTTTGTGTTTGGCAAGTCCTCTGGAAAGATCTAGCTCACCCTGTCCATGACAGTATACAGAGGAACATTAGTGTGATCTATTTAAGAGTGATGTAAGCTGACTTTGTTATGAAAACAATGTAATTTTAACAGTGGAATGACATCTGGTCTCTGTCACAGCTCTATCAGGATGAATGATAATAGGGAGAGAGAGACCTGCCTTTGCCAAATACGGCCACTGATGAGTAATGCTTTATTCCTCTCCCAGTTCCCCTGTTAAGACTGGAACTAAGAACAAGAGCCTAATGTAAGTCCTGTCAATTTCCAAGTGATCGATGACCATGTAGGAACAGCAATGTATGCCAAAATGCACAAACCATGGGGCTGAATTTTTTCAGTTGTGCTTTTCTAAACCAGGAGAGGAATTTTGAGGACATAGTTTACTGGCGAGTAGTATAGGAGACTTTGCTCTGCTTGCTTCCAAAATCCAAATTCATATGGTCAGGGAAATACAAAAAAAGATTTGCACCTCAAACAATTTTGCATAATATTTAGGCCTCCCTCTGTTGTCTAATGTTTATTCTGGAGTAGTATCTACCCCTTAGAAAATAAATCCTGTTGGCTGTCAACCTTTTGATCACCTGTGATGTATGTAGTACAGACAGACTATACTTACGATCTTTATGGATGTCTATTCTCTGTAGTCTGATCATGATGGATTAAGGGTACCATAATCCATCATGTTGGGCTTGAGGAGTGCTACTTCAGAGGAGCACACCGTCTTGGTGCTCCAAGCTCCATCCTAAGCAAACCAGTGATTCGGCATTAATGCAGTCAAGGTTCCTGTGGGAATAGTTTCCATTCCCACCACTGCAGTAAAACTGCATAATGCAAACTGTATGATTTAATTTATCTGTGTTCCAGGATTCTGAGTAGACCCCATCATATACCCTAAATCTGATGACTGAAAATATGGAAATGTTTTTAGCCCCACTTTAAAATGGGATCATGTTAATTTTTGGAGTTGTAAAAGTGAATAATTTTCCATGATAGTAGCAGCCAATTTCTGTGTGTATTTAAGTGCAATACCAAAGAATTTTAAGATATAGTGCCTTCCATCAAGAAACTTACAATGGAGAATCATGTTGTGAGCCCCAGAACAGTTTAACTACTGATTTTTTTTTTCAATTGACTTCCCATAAAGCTGTGTGAGCCCTCTGGAAGCTCACGGCATTGTGCACAGAGAAATCCCTTCAACTCCAAAGCCGTAGTGAAAAGGACTGATGATTGAGTTGACATGAACTATGAAATAGTGAAAAGGGCCTGGCAACTACATTTTAGAACTACACTTTAGGGTAGTTAGTGCCTTAAAGAGGGAACCGACCCAGTTTCCTGCCTGTGTTCTCATTAACATGCTTCCAAACACACTCTCCCTACAACTGGAGAGTAGCCCACATTTCAAGGCATCTGACTTGGGTTTTATTCTTCTTCCTCTTGTTTTCTATACCACTGTAGAATTTATTTTTTACTATAGGTTACATTTTTCCATTAACACATTGCGTCAGTTTTACTAAATTCAGTCTTTATAAAAATCAATAAATAATTTTCTCATAGCAAATGAAATTCATAACACTTGAAATATTTTATAGAAATTATATAAGTTAACTACATCACCACGTGTTTTGGGCATCTCAGAGGTCATACTACATAAATATAAATGTTGGCATTTATATATCCTCCTTCTAAAGAGGGAAATGTAAGTAAGATCTCTGGTTAGTAGCATTCTCTGAAAGAATGTCCAGCTAATTGAGCCCACATGCATATGACTAATACTCCATGTCAAACACAGTTGTCTCCCAAGTGAAGAGGTTTTTTTGCTGTCCCTATTTCCTTACCACTAACTGTTTTATTTTTAATTCCTACATTTGACCCATGTGTACATTGTCCCTAAAGGTTTCATTTAAACCATCAGGTATTCATTTGAGAAGTTAATGAACATACAATGACTTTGTCAGTTCTTTAAGCTAGAAATGAATTTTAGTTATTCAATTTCACCTTGTGTTTTCACAGAGAAATAGCCTCAAAGATGCCCAATATTTCCTTCGGTCTAAATGCCTGACCGGAGTTGGCAAGTCCTGCTAGTAATTTGGAGCCGACACTCTGCTGCGCCCCCTCTGGTCGTTTCTGATTGGCACTCCTGGGGCCCTTCTGACCCATGTTCAGTTTGGTACATAGGCAACTGAGAGAACTGAAGATGCAGGAGACAGGCACTGCTATTCCTCCACAAAAGCCATCCACAAGGAGCATTCTGGGAAGCCCTCTCTGGAACTGTGGCAACAGGTCCGATCTTGACCTCATGGATACACCACTCTCTTGGTTCCACAGAGGTGGCAAAAAAGATGTAGCAAGATGAGAAAACTTCCTAACTGGAAAGAGTCTCGGAGACAATCAGTTTCCCTCTGAATGCTCAGTTCTCTCCCATTCTAACAGCTTTCAATTTAACATCCTTGTTCATAGAAGAGTTTGGGAAATGGAAGTGAATCCATGAAAATACTCACCAGAGAGTGAGGAGGCAAGGCAGAGGAGGATATGATAAAGAGATCTCTTGCTAAAGAGGAAAAGCAACTTATTTTATCATAACCGTCTGCTTAATTAAATGCATTTCCTGGGCTGTTGTATTCATAAAAGTCAGTGTGTAGGTGAGGGAATAATTGATTGCTCCGAAATTGGCAAGTACTTCCTAAGGAACATTTTTCTTTATGATGTCTTTGGCATTCGTGGTCTACTAGTCCCATTTCCAGCCTTAGACACTGCACTATAAAATTATAGCTTCATCCTGAGGCACCAGCTATTACTTCTGCCAATAATCTCTGGGCTCAGAGAAAACAGCACAGGTACCCACATGCATAGAAAGTGCATCCCTAATTAAATGCTAAATTTATCAGGAAGGCTCTCACTATTGAAATGCACTAAAAATTATTTCATCTGGCCCCCAAGTGGGAGCTGGGGCTAATGCCTGTGCATGGAGTAGTGCCAGACAAGCCTGGTCCAATGCCACAGTAATAAATGCCAGACTTCCTTCTATCTGTAGCCACTGATGCATGTGATCTGTCCAGGAGTATTTCTATAAGATCTTCTAATGGAAAGTTATACAGGGGAGAGAACAGATCGATCTGCCATGAAGAATACCACCTCTGCAGAATGCTTTACAGACTTAGTAATTCTATGAAATAATAAATGGATTTTTACCACTAATCAATGCACTGAGAGTACATTGGATGGAAAATGCACCTGCCTCATTACGCTGGGCAGAATGCTCAAGGGCCACAAAACACCACCTTATCTCTTACCCTGAAGAATAGACAATATGATATCTGATCAACCTAAGAAAAAATGTTATGGAAAGGGATGCATTTCATGAGCTGTTTAATGTGGAAAGTGAGGCAGATATGAAAGGTGGGTTTTTTTAAGGCTTTTTTCTTAATGATGTTTGCTGTTGAGCCTCTTAACCTGGGGATAGGAGCAGGTCTAGTAAAATATTTTCCTAATGCCAGTTGATAGATCATTGCCATAGAACTATTAGGGGAGCTTCTCTGACACTATAGATCCTGCCAGTCATCTTTCACCTATGCATCCAGAGATTCTGATTCTTTGATAAGTCCAGGAATCTGTATATATGGGGGGTTTTGTTAATCCTCACCCAAGGATATTTTTCCATTGAGATTTAGAGAGTGGAAGGAAGGGGGAGGGAGAGAGAGAAAGAAACATCGATTTGAGAGAGACACGTCGATTGGTTGCCTCTCACATGGCCCCTGACCAGCAGGGCCAGGGATGGAGCCTGAAACCAAGGTATATGCCCTAGACCAGAATCGAACCTGGGACCCTTCAGTCCTCAGGCCAATGCTCTATCCACTGAGCCAAACCAGCCAGGGATATATATATATATGTTCTCAAAGCTCTGTAGAAAATTCTGGTGGTCTGCTGGATCTGAGGACCCCCCCTTCCTATAAGCCTCAGGACCTCAAAAATTCAGACTCTGATTTCTCAATATGTCATGAGTCTTGCTTTCACTGGGAATTCATTCTTTAAGTCTTAAACCATGCTTAAGCTTTCTCCGGTCACTTCCTGTGGTAAGTCATGAACCACAGCGACTGCCCCTGCTATGTCATCTCATTCACTTTCTCTCTTATGTTAAAACTCTGAGTGCACTACCAACAACAGGACTGACTCAAAATCTTCTCTCCAGTGAAAGCACTATACAAATCAGCCCTGTGGCTTTATTTCCAATAGTCTCCTCTTAGCCCAAACTATTACCTCTTTTTTGACTCTACAGTTGTGGGGCTTCTGATGTTGACATGTTAGAGCCTGTCTCTTAAAGGACATCCTGCCCTAAGCTTCAAGGACTGGCAATTTCTCAACCTCCCCATAACTGGCGCTTTGGTGTATGCATAACTCTTGTTCTCGCTTGCTCTCCCCCTCCCTCCCTCTCTCCTTTTTTACACTGTTACCAGAGATGTTTCAGTATCCAGTTCTACATGCCTTGGCTTTTTCTTCTAAGGTCACACCTTTGGAGAAAGTCCATCAGCTCAAACGAATGGCTTCAATTTCCATTTCAATATGCATGACAAATGTAGAGAGGCCTCTCATCCAGGCACTTCACCTTCACTGAGGACCCATATTCCATACATTCTATAAGACATTTCCCAGCATGGCTTGGATCAAATATATCAAGACCAGAATTTATTATCTTCTTCCCCTAAAATTCTTTAACCTTTCATAGTATTATGTTAGCTATCTCCCAGGTTTAGCCCCTTGGAAACACTATTTTTTTATATATCTACTAGTCATAAATAATCATAAAGAAGAATATAATCATGCAGAAGAGTTTGGGGATTCAGGGA
>NW_006285248.1:2070701-2082843 GCF_000327345.1 Myotis davidii | reverse complement strand
AAGAGTCCAAGGAAAAAGGCATTGTGGTGGCTGCAATTTTTTCTTCAGATTCTTTCTTACCTTTATCCCTTTCCTGCGGTTCTCCGCAATCCCAGAATGGTTCCAACCAGCTTTCTCAGCCCACTTCACCCTGACCATAAGTAGGAAGGATTTCAGAAGCACTAGTCTAGCCCTCTGGGCCTCAGCTTTACAACGAGCTACTTAATCATCAGATTCTGCCCTTTCCTCCAGTTGCAATAGGCTAGTCAGTCATTTATCAAACACGGTGGCATTTCTGTGCATCCTAAGCATCCTGCCAGGCACTCAGGAAAAGAACAGTGAACTGCTAGATCTCTGAAACCCATCTGAAAGTCAGGTTTGCTTTCCTATCTGGTTTCTGCCTTCCCATCTTGATTTTAGGACTTCAGTTCATCCTAAATGAAAGCACATCTCTCCTGTAATCATTCCCGAGGGGTACTGGTGCCTCCCTCAGGTGAGAACAGGGTTCTGCTGCAGCACGCTATATGCAGTAGCCCTTTGTCCTTGGATGTCTTGGTGTGGCTGTATTCCAGAGTTATACTTTCTTGCCCATCCCACCCAGGGGTTTATTTGGCTTTCAATGATCATACATTTCTACACAATTTCCTCTCTGGGTGCTATGTTTCTCTGCCTTGGAATGGCTCTCCTCCACCTTTGATGGCTTCTACCCCTCATTTCCAACTCCCTGCTCTAGTCAGTGGGCAGATCAAGTTCCAGTCTCGTCCTCTTCCAGTCAGTTTCATCCCACTGTGATGAAACAGGGCTGGTGCTCCGACTTACCATCAACTGCTGCAGCTGAGCCCTTGTGATCCCTTTTGCCTTCAACCTCTTGCTGCTCCTATCCACCTACACAAAGAAGAGCAAAGAGCAGATGTCATTTTATTCATGCCTTCAATCTTTGTACATCTCATTTGCCTCCCATATTACTATTTCTCACCATAGACCACAGATGATAGCTCGCTCTCTCACTCTCTCTCTCTCTTTCTCTCCCCGCTTCCAATCTCAACACATGCACTTGCCTGCTGAATAACCTAAAGTCATTTTTCTTAGTGACTGCTCACAGTATCAGGAGAATGAATGATATTTTTTACCCTGTCCCACACCCCGGCATGTACATTTCCATTTCCTTACATTGTTTTGTTGTGCTTCTCTTACCAATCCTCCTGTCAATACTGTAGAAGATAATGTAATGTGATAGTGATTGTCCATCTAATTCATTTACCTGAGACTTCAGTTTTTGATACTTTTATTTAAAAACTAACGTATACATCTAGATATCATTTTGTCATAAACCTTGCCCAAACCACTCACAGTTGATAGAAAAGAAAATGAAATATGTGCTAAGATCTGAACTGATGATAGATAATTCGATTTTCAGTTCATATAAATCAGGTCCCTTTAGAATGATGGTCTCGTCAGCAGAATTTGCATGTTACTCCCTCCACCTTGCTAAAAGAAACTGATTGTTGCAGGCAAAGGGAGGTGCTCAATTTGTTTTCTCTAACTCGAACCCACAGGCAAGTTTTCAGTAAGGAGAAGTGTTGCAGAGAATAAATTAAAGTTGGAGAAAAGGAATTAAAGGATCACAGCTATTTCTTCCATGTCTTCAAGCTTTTTGACAGATCTAGACTGGAGGCTGGGGGCCAAACACTTTCTCAAAATATGTTGCTCAAGGCGCACGGGGCTGGGTATCCTGCAGGGATGCCAGGCTCTGCCCATCCAGGAGACAGCATTTTCTCCGTGGCTGCTTCCCTGCCCTCCTGTTCACTTTCATTTTATTCTTCTACATCACAAGCTTTATCCCAGAGTTAAACCGATTGTCTTAAAGGTCCAAATTGATCATGGCAGCCCTTAAGCAAAAGGGCCCATTGGATCTTTATTACAAAATTATGCCCATACAACTTAGCATTTCTCCTGACCCCAAGCTCTCTTTCTTGACATGCCTCCCATCAACCCTCCTCCACATGCATGCTCACCATAAACATGAGTGAGATAGAACTTGACAATTCTTAAACATATCATGCCTTATGCCTGGCAAAACTCTACTCTTTCTTTAAGAACCAGCCCAATTATCCCTGACCTTTTGAAGTTCCCCACCCTCTGTGCTCCCACAGCACAGAGCCCATACTTATATTTAGCTCATATGGAGGTAGGTAATCTTTGATGTACATGCCTGTCACCTCCCTATGCTGTGAGTTCATATTCTTCTTTTTATCTCTGACACCTAATGTGGGCCTTGACACACAGTTGGATACTCGGTGAAGGTTTGTGGAATGGCTGGACAAAATCACATGCTGTTCGAACCTGAAGGGTGTCTGGTGAGTTCATTCGGCCCTCCCTAATGAGGTCCAAGTCATGAGCTTGAATCACCTACACCCTGCTCATATTGCTCACTCTCATGGCCAAATCTACGTTCATAAGCCTACCTTTTCATCTAAAAATATATGTGGGCTGTTTTTTTGCTGAGAGGTGTAAGAGACCTTGGTGGATCGGCACAAACTCAAGTGCGGATTGTAATAATGACAATAGCTGAATGATTCATAAATGACTATTAAGAAAACGCCATGTGCCGGCACTGTGCTCCCTGTCGTGGGGAATGCGCATGAACTACCTCATCGTGTGCTGGCCCTTGTCAATATGGAACTGGTGAGTGTAGATGGCTTCACCAAAGATTTTACATTCTTGGGGGTCTGAAGACCCAGACTATGTTTGTAGGGGTTCCGTTCAGTTCCACCTCCAATCTCTATCAGGAAGTCTGACTTCAATAGAGAAACTTAGTGAAAACTATAAAGAGGATTTTGATTACTCTAGAAACTCTAAGATAGTTAAATAGAAGTATTCAGGACCTATGGATACTACACCAAGACAGCAAGTTAATATAAAGGGGAAATTCCATAAATAAGCTTTTAAGAGCATTCTGTACTATTTAGTACAGAAACTAAAAAATTCTTATTTCTACTGAGTTAGTAGGATTTATTCAGGATACATAGACCTGTCCTTGAGATGCACTCTTATTTTTTCCTTATTAGTCCATTTTATTAAGTAAACCATACATTATCCTATATAATAAAAGGCTAATATGCAAATTGCCCCCTCGACCAGGAGTTTGACCAGGGGGTGGAGCTGGCCTGCCAACCACCCAAAGCCCCTCCCCCATCTGGCTCTGCCCCCAATCGACCCCCCCACCCCAATCTTGGGTGGCCAGGAATTCATGCACTAGGCCTCTAGTTAATAATAATAATATAAATTTAATTCAATTCTACATGATTAAAGTTAACAGAAATTAACTTTAAATCCAGTATGGTAGTATCATCTACACTAATAAAAGAGAAACATGGTAATTGGCGTATGACCGCTACCCTTTTCATTGGCTAATCAGCGAGATATGCAAATTAACTGTCAACCAAGATGGCGGCCGGCAGCCAGGCAGCTTGAAACTAACATGAGGCTTGCTTGCTTCAGTGACAGAGGAAACCAACGTTTCCCGCCTGCTGCTGCAGGCCTCTGAGCCTGCAGTTTAAGAAACTATGTAACAAATACCACCGGACTTCAGCCAGCAGGATTGCAACATTGTAAGCAAAGGCCAGAAACCTACTTTCAGCCACAGAGGCCTAAAAGCTGGAGCCAACCCTCAAAGCTAAAGCTGGCCCAGAATAAAAAAAAAGAAAGAAAGAAAGGAGCAGTTGGGAGCTTCAGTCACCCCCAGCCTGAAAACAGCCCTCAGCCCCTCACCCAGGCTGGCCAGGCACCCAAGTGGGGACCCCAACCCTGATCAGGACACCCTTCAGGGCAAATCAGCCAGCCCCCACCCATGCACCAGGCCTCTACCCTATATAGTAAAAGGGTAATATGCCTCCCAGCACCGGGATCAGCGGAGCCATGAGGCCTCCCGGCACCGGGATCAGCATGACAGAGGGCAGCGCACAAACCCCCTGATCACCCTGTGGCTCTGTGTGTGACAGGGAGCGGGGCCACAACCTCCCTATCCACCCTGCTCTGTTCATGACAGGGAAAGGCACCCCAACCCCCTGATCAGCCCTGCTCTGTGCCTGATAGGGGGAGCTCCCCAACCCCCCCCCACCCCCCACGGGCGCTGCTCTGTGTGTGACGGGGTAGAGCCATAACCTCCCCATCGGCCCTGCCCTGAGTGTGAGAGTGGCAGCCCCCCAACCCCCTGATCGGCCCTGCTCTGTGGGTGATAGAGGGTGGTGCCCCACCCCCCGATGGGCCCTACTCTGTGTGTGACGGGGGCAGGGCCCCAACTCCCTGATTGGCCCTGCTCTGTGCATGACAGGGGGCGGTGCTCCAACCTCCCAATCAGCCCTACCCTGATCATTCCTGAGGGTGGCATCACAACTTCCCAATCTCCCTGCTCTGTGCATGACAGGGGGCAGCGTCCCAACTCCCCAATCGGCCCTGCTCTGAGCTCGACCAGGGGCTGCACCTAGGGATTGGGCCTGCCCTCTGCCACCTGGGAGCAGGCCTAAGCCAGCAGGTCGTTATCTTCCAAGGGGTCCCAGACTGCGAGAGGGCACAGGCCGGGCTGAGGGACCCCGCCTCCCTCCCGAGTGCACAAATTTTTGTGCACCGGGCCTCTAGTAATAAATATTTAATAAAGTATTGGTTCATGTTCTAGCAGTCAATTGTGTCTACTGCTATAATTTCTAAGCTTTGATTATATAAATAGAAATACAACTCTGAAAGGAGACCCATAGATAAGTGTCAGATACTACTGCCTTCCTGTTCACCCACTAAACTCTTCATTTCCAAAATGAATATTGGAATATTAATATTAATGCATGATACATATTTTACATTGGAGCTGAGGAAGCCTTAATGGAAAGATTGTTGGGACCAAGCAACTAAGTTTGCTCAGTTGCAAAATGAGAAGATTAAGTTGCATAACAATAATAACAGCACCTTGCAATTGAAAATGCTTCAAGTGTGAAAAGTTCTGTTTTATACATTATCTCATTTGTTTTTCATATCAATACCATGTAGTTCTCATTTTACATTTGATGAAATTGAAATTTAGCTAAAGTAAGTTGCCCAAGGTCATACTACTAAAAGCTATTATATTTATAAATATTTACAACTATATTTACAGCTAAATGCTATAAATCTGTATTTCAAATGCAAATCTAGATCTAATATGCCCCCTCTACCTACAAGATTCTCCGAGCAAAGGTGCAGACTTTTTAGAGAATTTGTAAATAGCCCAAATTCTAAAAACAATACCCTTTCCCTGTGAGAAGATATGTCTGGGTCAAAAGCTGAAATCATGTAAGATTTTGCTTTTTGAGCACTAACTGTGAACTATGAACAATTTATAACAAAATGAATATATATATATATATATTTAAAGCGTGCTTACAGATTTTCCCCTACAATTGATGTGCATTTAAATACAGCTCATAAGAAGCCCTGTAATTAATCCAAGAATTGCTCACCAAGTACTTTCTCACTCTGTGTGGTCTAGTGGTTCAATTTCGTTAAACAATGTCATTGTTTTGCATTCTGTAAATTTGCTCTGGTTCTATAACTTGTGGTTCTGGGAGAAACTTCTGTCAATAAACAAGAAATATAAAAGGGGGAAAAAAGAAAACACATTTTCAATTCAAAGCCAATAACCGCCATTCTGGGCCTGGTTAATTTTGAGGTGAAGCTCTGAATGGCTGGTATTGATAAGAAGCTAATTGTCTTCTTGCTGATTTTCTCTTGTGATGACTACCTGTAAAGTGCCTTGTGTCCCTTCTGTTAAGAATATGCACTCCAAGATGATAAATGATTGATGTCATTTCAAACCAAGAGGACTACCTGGAAAATATTTAAAAATCCAAATAAGTACTGCACTGAAAAGTTCAGCGAGAGTCCACAGTCGGTGAAGCATTGTTTGGCAGAGAGTGGGAAGCAGCAGCAGGAAGCCGGGGGTTTATTGAGGGTCCTGATATTTTGTGGGTAATGACTTTTGATTCATAGTTTAAGTCAGTTTTAATTTGTACCTGTTTGCAATTACACACTTCGGAAGTATTTCACCATAGAGAGCCAACGACTCAGAGCACTTACAGGTTTGCCACATGGCTGCAAAGCCAAGTCCTCCCACAACTACCTCCTTTGAACGAAGAAAGTGGGTCTCTTTAAAGTTGGAATGGTACTTTTAAGTGGAAAAAGAAATTTACACGGTGGTTGACCATTCTCATCTCAGTACACATAGATCATCAGGTCTCTGATCTAGTAGTTGACAGGAGCACATCATGATTCTGGTCAAAGAAGGAAGGAAAAAGAAAAATGCAAAGATGGAAAGCTGCTCAATGTGATACCCAAAGACTTGGGTTGGTTTTGATTTATTATTCTTTATCAAGTGTTTCTGTGGATGTTGTACATTCTTTTCACATCAAAGACCCTCCAGGTTGTGATTTTATACAGCCATCCTTATTACTACTACACAAAGGTCATGTGTCCGTGGATGGGCCACTTCATTTATAAAGCATCCATCAGACAATAGCGAAAAGCCAGCTAGTTAACAAAGAAAAGCATGCATTTTCTTCTGCTATCAGTACCAGTTTTTACTTCATTAAAAAGAGAGGGGGACTTGGCCCATTGTGGCTCAGTGGTTGAGTGTAGATATATGAACCATGAGGTCATGGTTTGGTTCTGGGTTAGGGAACATGCCCAGGAAAAAAAGGCTCAATCCCCAGTAGAGGGTGTACAGGAGGCAGCTGATCAATGATTCTCTCTCATCATTGATGTTTCTCTCTCTCTTAGATATAGATATAGATATAGATATAGATATAGATATAGATATAGATATAGATATAGATATAGATATAGATAGATAGATATATAGATAGATAGATAGAGATGATAGAGATAGATATAGATAGATATAGATATAGATAGATATAGATATAGATATAGATATAGATATAGATATAGATATCGTGTGTTTTTTTTAAGAGGTGGGGAAGGAAGGGTTTTCTACAAAGAGGGGTGAATTGGATTTCAGCAGCACCAGAGAAGAAAACAACTAGGATAGCAAAGTGAATATCAGATGTGGCTTTAGACTTAGAGATGAATTTTAGTCCTGACTCTGGCATCTGCTAGCTTTGAGGCATTGGCTATTTCAATGTGTCTGGATTTGCTCATCTATATAATGAGAGGTGAGCATGGAGATTTCTATGACTGAGGATGCAGAGACTGTGTGCTGCAGGCTGGAGAGTGGAGTGTTTGGAATGGCCAGGGCTGAATTTGAGTGGAAAATGACTAATGCTATTTTTATGGCAAATGTGGGAATGGGTGATTAGTAGAATGGTGCCAGTCCTTGCTATTTGTAAGGGTTTTAGCACAAGGAATTATTTATGAATCAACAGAAGCTTAGAAGGAATGCCCTTTGAGGGAAACAGTATTGACAGATGATTCCTGAAATTTTTTTTTAGAACAACTAGCCAAAAGGTTAGCAAGGACTGAGGAGAGAATGAGATGCAAATATTCCTAGGGGACAATTCAGACTAGAGCTTCAAGAAAGTCTTATAGGAAAAGGAGATGCTGGAGATTACCACCTAGGAGCCTGGAGTGTGGCCCAAGCATTGAAAGAGGTAAAACAAACATTCGCCTTGTAGGAGAGGGAAGCCTTCTCCTTCTTCCCTTCCAGGTTCTTTGGCTGAAGAGAGGTTAACTGGAGAAACAGGAACTTAATTTTGGGTCTACAGTAGCCTACAAAGACAGTCAGGCAACTGAGGCCTACATGCTGTTCTGAGCTCAGGAGAGGGGGTAGGGGTCTGGGGCTTCAAAGGTGAGGAAGACAATTCATAAGAAGATGGGAGAACAAATGCCGCAGCTAAGTCTTTCTGATATAAAAAGTTATGTCTGGCAAAGCACTCTCTCTTATCAGAGTTATTTTAGGCAGTGAAGGGACTGGTAGAAAGCTCTCCTTGAGTCTGTGGAGCCTTGATTATTTTCAGCTCAAAATAATGCACATGCCCAAGTGGCACATTGGGGGCGGCCTGCCCTGAACCCCATCAGCGTCTAACAGAGCTAATCCCGAGCCACTCATCTATAGGGAAGTACCATAAATTTATAATTTTTTGGCTTGTTTTATTTATGCCCCCTTCCCATAATATATATAGATCAGTCTAGTTCAGTGGTTCTCAACCTGTGGGCCACGACCTCTTTGGCGGTCAAACGACCCTTTCACAGGGGTCGCCTAAGACCATCCTGCATATCAGATATTTACATTACGATTCATAACAGTAGCAACATTACAGTTATGAAGTAGCAACGAAAATAATTTTATGGTTGGGTCACAACATGAGGAACTGTATTTAACGGGCCAGAAGGTTGAGAACCACTGATCTAGTCAGATAAGAACAGTTAGAGAGAGAAAAAATGGCCCACAAACCATTCAAAAGATATACTAGTATATAGTTAATTACATTATTATAAAGATATTTCATTTGGACATCTTGTGCCATTTTAAATGGGAGGTTTTTAAAAAAATCATGGGAAATGTTCAAAACATACTAAGTGAAAAATTATGACACCAAAATTTTATTTATGCATACGATAAACATATAATAGGGTCCAAATTATGCAATTGTGTATTTTAAAGGCTAAAACAAGTATTTTAAAAAATATATTTTAATAATTTTTTAAAGAGAGGAAGGGAGAGGGATAGAGAGTTAGAAACATCGATGAGAGAGAAACATCGATCAGCTGCCTCCTGCACACTCCCCACTGGGGATGTGCCCACAACCAAGGTACATGCCCTTGACCAGAATCGAACTTGGGACCTTTGAGTCCACAGGCCGATGCTCTATCCACTGAGCAAAACCGGTTAGGGCTAAAACAAGTATTTTTTTTGATATATTTTATTGATTTTTTACAGAGAGGAAGGGAGAGAGATAGATAGTTAGAAACATCGATGAGAGAGCGACATCGATCAGCTGCCTCCTGCACATCTCCTACTGGGGATGTGTCCGCAACCCAGGTACATGCCCTTGACCAGAATCGAACCTGGGACCTTTCAGTCCGCAGGCCGACGCTCTATCCACTGAGCCAAACCGGTTTTGGCAAAACAAGTATTTTTAATGTTAAATGATGATCTCTAGTGGCAGGCTTATGGGTGATTTTTTCTTTTTCTTTATTTGTCATATTTTCAACAATGAACAAGTATTACTTTAATAAGCATGAAAAACAGTTCAAGAAAAATAAATTATCTGAAAGCAATTCATATGAGTTTAATTGTATTTAGTGAAAAAGAGCCTATGAAATACAAACTTGCTAATGCAAGCTACTGTTCATTCTGCTAACTTATGATGTTTCACATGAACAAGTGCAGATATCTGTTCAAAATCAAGTTTTGGCCCTGGAGGGTGTGGCTTAATTGATTGAATATTGTCCTGTGCACCAAAGGTTGCTGGTTCGATTCCCGGTTAGGGCACATGCCCAGGTTTTGGGTTCGGTCCCTGGTCAGGGTGTATATGGAAGGCAACTGATTGAGGTTTCTCTCTCATATCAATCTTTCTCTCTTTCTCTCCCTCTCCCTTACTCTCTCTCTAAAAAAAAAAAAAATCAGTAAAAACATTTTTTTAAATCAAGTTTTGTCAAGGTTATCAGGAAAAGCAAAAGTTCAAGATATACACTTTGAAAAATTTGACTAAAAAATTCTGTATTACTGATTTCTGATAACCTACCTATCAGTAAGTTAGCTTTACCGAAATCCTTTCAGGCTGGTCTCTTTTCTCCTTGCTCTCAGTAATAATAATTAAGATAACCATCACTGATTGAGTGCTTTCATGTGCCAGGTCCTGCTCTGTTTTCCCTTATAATCCCCTCAACAACCTTAAATTACTCCATTTTTACAGTTGAGGAAACTATGGCATAGATTAATTCACTTGCATGAATTGCCAACAGTTCAACCTCAAGAGTCCCAGTTGTTAACTTGACACAATGTTCCTCATGGGTCATACTAGAATAGCTAATATTCATTGAGTGCTTAATATGTGCTAGGCTCTGTGTTGAGCATCTTATATGTATTAGCACACTTACTATTTGCAGCAGTCAAATAAGCGCCATTATTATAACCACTTTACAGAACAGGGGCTTGCGCCTTAGAAAGAATAAGTAACTTACACAGGGGCAGGCAGTAAATGGCAGGGCAAGAATTGTGCAACCTGAGTTCCTGTCCTAAAAAGCATTTCAGGAGGTCATGTGACTCCATCACAATTGTGGAACCACTCAGAGCCATGGTCATGGTCACAGGTACCTGATTATTCTTAAGAGTTATATTATTGCCCTAACAGGGTTTGGCTCAGTGGATAGAGCATCAGCCTGCAGACTGAAAGGTCCCAGGTTCGATTCTAGTCAAGGTTATGTGGGCACATCCCCAGTAGGGGTGTGCAGGAGGCAGCTGATCGATGTTTCTCTCTCATCGATGTTTCTAACTCTCTATTCCTCTCCCTTCCTCTCTGTAAAAAGTCAATACAATATATTTTTTTAAAAAGAATTATATTATTTGTAGAAATAAATTAACATTGGAATTGCTTAAAAGATTTCCTGGAGAGCCTCTTACAATGACACCTTCAGGATAAACAAACCTGAGACCAACCTGCCTTTCCAACTCTATATCCCACTGGGTAAGTCTCCAGGAAATATTATTTAATAATCTGTAACCATTGTCCTCCATTGTGAAGTGCAAAACTAAATTCCAAGCATATTTATAGAGACTATGGTATGAAGACATAAGGATTACTTCATTTAATGTAAAATAGCAATTCAATATTAGACATGGAGTAGAAATGTGAACTATAAAAATCATCATCAATTCACTAGTTATTGATTTCTTTTAGCTATGTTCAAGAAAGTATCTGACAGCCTGTCTTTTAGAATATTTTATATGGATCCATGCAGAGATATTGATTGGCCATTGACTTTTGTGGCTAGGGAGAAAGAGAGGGAAGAAAGGAAAACAAATAATATGAATTTAAAAAAAAAAACTAAGAAAGCTGGCTTTATTTCTTGGTGTTCTATTTTTAAACTGGCCTCTTTTCGGCATATTCTAGCTGCTGTCCTGTAACATTTGAGGAGTGAAATCTTTCCATTGTTTTACAGAGAAACTCTTCATTTTGAACAATGAGTCTTGACAGAGTTGTTAAGACCAAAGGAGAAATAATCTTTGGAGAGAGTCTAGTGGCAACCCAAAAATGTTTAAAATGTTCAAGATGAAGCAAACATTTGAAAAGGATGGAAAACCAACAGTTTCTTTGAAATTCAGCACTATCGATTTCACTTAATTCCAGATTCTTGAAAAGGGTGGTGGCAAATTGGGAATTTATCTGAAGTTCCTACGACTGACCCAAAATGTTTATGTGTTCAGTTTATAGAAAAGAGGTTCGATGCCACAGAGTACTTTTAACATTATCCCTATCTTTGAGGAATTTGTTAAAACAACTTTTACTGGAGAATTTGAACTTGAGAGAATTTTATATTCCCTCTAAGGAGTACAGTGATGATCTCAGATTACAGATAAATATGTAGTCCTAACAAATTAAGGAATCAGTTTGAAGATGATGAGAATCCTCTATCATTTTGCTAAAAAGTGCCTCTATTGTCCATGGAATTTGCACAATACTAATATTATTAAACAATTTAAAAAAAAATCTAGACCAAGATCTACTTCCGTGTATTTCATCATGGTGCCCAATGCTTTATTTTTCACTAAGTTAACAAACTGTCTCAGCATGCACATTTAGGTAACAAAACCCAAGACTATCACTTTCCCCTGAAAAGTTATAACTGAAATTTATGGACAGCAGAAGAGTGAGGCAGCAGTTAAGTATAAATTTTATAAATCATAAAATTACAGTCGCTTTTTAATATATCCGTATCATTTCATCTTAATAAACTTTGCTCATGTGACTTTCACATTAGGCATAATGGGATAGAGCCTTGGGTGGTATTAGAATTTCCAGCATATTATTTGTTGGAACAATAATTCTAGGATCTGTGCGATGTCCCTTTCAACTAGCATGTCTTCTAGAGCAAGACGGTAAGTCATAGGTTTTGAGACTAAAGCTGGCCATTGATTGCTAAAAGGAGGGAGCCCAAAAAAGAATTACATTTGTAT
>NW_006285248.1:2019238-2069908 GCF_000327345.1 Myotis davidii | reverse complement strand
CTATTTTGCACTGGAAAAAAAAATGAATTAATTACCATTCTGTTTCCAAAGTAAACAGAGGAAATAAATAGGGCAAGGTTTTATGGGAACCCCACCACCACTCCAGTGCTCTGTGAAACTCCCCTGGTTTCCCTGGAGAACAGCAGGATTTAAGCTGTTCCCGCCTCTTGCCCTGCTTGAAGCAATGATTTCAATTACCACTTGATAATGCAGAGAGATCAGTGCACAGATGATAAGGCCTCCTGGAGAATGACTTTGGTTTAGCTACTTTAGCAACTCTCCTCTTTGGAGTTTATTTAAATTACAGAATAGCACCATCGAGGCTGGTCAGGCTCTGCTCCCTAGCAGGAGCTCCAGGAAAAGTATGACTCCAGTCCCCTATGTGTGTCTAGCTGATGTGGTGAGAGGGAGGAAACCTGGCAGAGCTGGGGCAGGAAAGCTGAACAGTAGTTTCATGCCCCTTGCTTCATTGAGTTTAAGCCTCTATACTGGATACCCCGTTATATGGGATGTGATCCAAGCTACGTATGAGAGTGAATTTGAGGGTATGGCCTGTCACTCCATCACATATTTTCTGTCCCCACCTCCACTATCCATCATCTGCCCCTTTGGTTACTGGGTGAACAGGCAAGTAAGGACTACAAAGTAAACCACTCCTTTTCAATGAATAATAACTGTTTCTAACATTTTATAGTTATAGTCCTTTGCAAAATTATTTTGCATGCATTATATCATATGATCTTTGAAACCATCTGTGAAGGTTTATTTTTCACACTTGATGAACGATGACACCCATTATTTGATCATCACAACACTGTGAACATCCAAATCACTGTGAAATGAGTTTGATTCTGCCCATTGACTAGACAGCAACGTCGATGTTTAGGAAGATGCCAGAACGGGCTAAAACACCTCAGCTAGACAGTGGCAGAGCCAAGTTAGGAGCTCAAGACACCTGAGTCCCAGTTTGACATTTCAACAAAGGAAACATCAGATTCAAGTCATGATTCATTTCCTTTTCCATGACCAATGAGCACAGAACCTAGAACAAATTCCCAGACAAATCCATGCCCAAAGTCTCTCACCAATCATCTAAAAATGGTGTGAAATATTATTAGAAATAATATGAAGAGCAGCCCATCTTATCCTATTTGTAATGTTAATTGGACAGGGGAGTCGATTTGGGTCACTATGGAAACTGACTAGAATACATGCAAGGCTTTTCGCTGACTGCCCCTTTGTTTCCCTAACTCCAAACCCCAAGCGACTCACCAAATCAGTTTGTGAAGAGAATAAGAAGCTTTAAGTGGTCCAGGAATTTAAACCAAGTGACCCAAAGCAACCCATGGCAAGCCTATCTTTCCTTGCAAGTGGTGACAAATCAATGCCAACCAGGGTGCTGGGAAATGCCCACCGTGGAGAGAGCAGTTGATGCAAGAGCAGCAGGCATAACCTACAATCATAGCCCTTTCCTTTCCTTTTAAAATAATTTCTGTGAAGGAAATGCTGCCTCTGACATTGTCATAAGATTCTATACTTTGGGGAAAAGAAACCAGCCAAGGAAGCCAGGTCTGAGGTAACAGCCCTCAGAAGCGCTTAGCATGTCAAAGCATATCGATGGCCCTGGACCCTGGAGCGGGCAGGGAGCATTCTGAGGAAACCTGAGGGGAGGGCTGGATTGAGCTGCAGTAGGGCTGACAGACACAGCAATGGTGCTTAGCTTTGATGTCCTTGTTTTTGTACTGTCTCCTGGCATGCGACACCCTGATTTCTGTCTGACAGGACCAGCAAAATTTGAAACTCCTTATTCAAAACCCTGAATAGTCTCACAACCTTTTCTTACCCAAAGAGACTGCCTTTTAAAAAAACTAGGATTTATCCTGAAACTTGTTCTTTATTTTTAAGTACTAACTTTATCAAGATACTAGAGGCCCGGTGCACAAAATTTGGTAGGGTCCCTAGGCCTGGCTGGAGATTAGGGCCAATTAGGGCCTTACGGCTGCTGGCCAAGGCCTTCCTTCCCTTGGCTTCTGGCTGCTGGCTGGGGCCTTCCTTCATTCGTCATTGCCCGCTGTGTTCCACGCCACCCACTGGTGGTCAGCACACATCATAGCAAGCAATCGAACTCCTAGTCAGTCCAACTCCTGAGGGGACAATTTGCATATTAGCCTTTTATTATGCTGTATAATAAAAGGCTAATACGCAAATTGACCGAACAGTGGAACGACCAGTCACTATGACATGCACTGACCACCAGGGGGAATCCGTTAAACACAGGAGCTGCCCCCAGCCTGCAGGCCCCAGACCAGCCAAGGTGGGTGTCAGTGGGGGCCCCCCGATCACCCTGCTGGTCACCCTGCAAAGGGAGGTGACCGAGGCAGCAGTGAGGGGTGGGGCCGGCCGGCGAGCAGGCCGACACCACCCTCCAATCAACCCACCGGTCTCCCCACAGATCAGCCCTGATCACCAGCCAGGCCTAGGGACCATACCCATGCACAAATTTCATGCATTGGATAATTAACATACCATAGAATTCACCCGAAAATATGCAACCCAGTGGGGTTTTAGTGTATTCTCAGAATTGTGCAACCATCACTACAATCAACTTTAGAATATTTTAACACCCCAAAATGAAATCCCATTTCCCATTAACCCTATTAATTCCCCAACCCTCAGCCCTAGGCAACCATTGAGCTACTTTCTGTCTCTATGGATTTGCCTATTCTGGACTTGTCATATAAATGGAATCAGACAATATGTGAAATTTTGTGTCTGGCTTCTTTAACTTACCATTCTGTTTCAAGGTTCATCATGTTATAGTGTCAGGAGGAAAAATAATTTTCCCTCTACCCTTCAGAGTTCTCGGCTGAGACAACGTGATAAAAATTGAATTAACAAGACCAAAACAAATTAACATGTCATGTGCATATGGGAGATTCTTGGGAAAAAAATGTGTCATTCTCTGAAATGACTTAAATATCTTAACAGGAAAGAGGGATGGGGTATGTGGCCTCTTAAGGAAGAGTAAATGGTTTTGGGGAAAGATGAATAGGCCCCTAGAACCATGGTCGGCAAACTGCGGCTCGCAAGCCACATGTGGCTCTTTGGCCCCTTGAGTGTGGCTCTTCCTAAGCTTTAGGAGTACCCTAATTAAGTTAATAACAATGTACCTACCTATATAGTTTAAAAAATTTGGCTCTCAAAAGAAATTTCAATCATTGTACTGTTGATATTTGGCTCTGTTGACTAATGAGTTTGCTGACCACTGCCCTAGAAGAATAGATGAGACATATGACAGTTTGTGACAAAGTTTGCCTGGATCTGGTATGGACTTCTAGTCTCCTCGCCTGTGATAAGAGTTAATCTTCCCTGGCTGATGGAACTCCTGAGAGGGGATTTTATAACAATGGAGTTCCTTTTGGAGGTTCTATCTTTAGGCAGATAAGGGGAAGTTCAGAGAAAGCCTCTTCTTGCATCTGCTGTTTTTCAAGTGCCTATAGCTCAAAATAAATATACTGAGATGGCATAGTCTGGGGTAGCATATTATACTGTCCTTCAGTAGCATGTACCAGAATCTCATTACTCTTTATTGCTGAATAATATTCTATCATATGGATATATCACATTTTGTTTATCTGTCCATCAGTTGATGGACATTTAGGTTGTTTCCCCCTTTTGGCTGTTATGAATAATGCTGCTATGAACATTCATATACGAGAGTTTGTGTGAACATATGTTTTTAAACCTCTTGGGTGTATACCTGGAAGTGGAATTGCTGGGTTATATGGTAACTCTATTTTTCAACTTTTTAGAAACTGCTAGACTTTCCCAAAGCTATTGTACCATTTTACATTCCCACCAGCAATTCTTCCATATTCTCTACATCACTTGCTACTATCTGCCTTTTTGACTCTGGCTACCCTAATAGGTGCGGATTGATATCTCATTGTGGATTTGACTTGCATTTACCTGATTACTTAATGATGTTAAGAATCTTTCCATGTCCTTGTTGGCCATATGTTTATCTTCCTTGGAAAAGCATCTGTTCAGATTCTTTGCCAATGTTTTAGTTGGTTTATTTGTCTTTTTGAGTCATAGGAGTTTACCTTGAAGCTTTTAACATCAGGTGTACTGGGGATTAAGTTTGGAACTTGCCTTACCTGATGACATCATTCTGTGGTCAGAGAAGTTACCAGATCTTCTTCCTTTGTATGCAGTCAGCCCTGAGTCACTTCTCTCTTGAGTCTGAGTGTGGTGGGAAAAGTTTCCACTTCCCTGGACATGGCCTTTCACTGACATGGCTCAGAGGCTCTCTGAGAGGGGGAAGGTATATGGCATTGCTGTCTTCTGTGGCCATTGAAAGTCTTAGTGTTTTCAGTCTCCAAATAGAACCTCACTTGTGTGAAATCCTCTCACCAGAGTTCCTATCACTTTGTTATGAAGGAAATCACTCTGTATGAATGTGAAGTCTGTTGCCTGAATGCTATAGGTAGTTTTCTCACCTGTTGTCTGCAGAGACCAGTATTTCCTAAGAGGAGAAACAAAAACTTTAAGTGTTCTATATAATCCAGAGAAGAACATCAGTGAAGGACAAACCAGTATTTCTCCCATGTTTCAGCCTAGGTTGCTAATTTAGTTTTGACGTCCTCACACTCTACCTATTCTTTATTTAATACATTCTTTTAAACATCAGGCCATATATCCTGGCTCTCCATTAGCCAGACTCCTGGCTTCATATTACAATCACCTGGAAAACTTTTTAAAACTATATTCATGTTGGGGCCCCACAACCAAAAAGTTTGATTTCACTGATTTGGCATTTACAGATTTCAAAGTGCCACTCATGATTCTAATATGCAAACGGTTCCGAAACCTAAGCCCAACTATTACCAGCCTCTTAACTCATTTTCTCACTTAAGAACCCACTGCCCTCTCCAGGGAAGCACTTCTCAAACTTTAACAGGCACTGGCATCATCCCGGGATCTGGTTAAACAGGCACAGACATCAACCCAGGATCTGGTTAAAATGCAGAGCTGATTTGGTGGCTGTGGGGTGGGCCCTGAGATTCTGGAATTCTAACAAGCCACCTGCTCCAAGCTTCAGAGTTGGTGAGCCTAACAGGACCTTTATCTCTTCAAGGATTTAACTCTTTAAGACAGCCATCATAGAATCTAGTGTGTGCTATCCTCCGTTTAAAAATAGAATTGAAAATCTATCCTGGTCCATTCAGGCAGTCTTTGTTAACATAAAGGTAGAACGATAAACCTCCATATTAATTTAAAATAATGATCCAGTTCCTTTAAAGTGGCCATAAAAACACTGCACAGCTGAATGAGTAGGTGACCTTGTGGGTCACATAATTGAAAGATATTGGTTTCTGGAGCCAGCCACAGGCGTCTCACTTTGTAATCTTGGAAATCACTTAATTTCTGAGTCACTGTTTCCTCCATCAATTTTAAGTAGTAGAAGGTATTTCTAGGGGTGTTAGGAAGGCGAATGAAATCAGAAATGCAAAGCGCCCATCAGTCCATGGACCTCTGAGTATGCCTAAAGAGAGGCTGAATCTTAAAAATAAAATAAAATTTAAAAGAGCCATTGCAGTCTCTAAATATGTGAATTTTCACTAAAATGTTTTGCATGAGGGTTTAGAAAGATTCTCTTCTGCTTAATCCTCCAACTCATCTTTTTCTCACTTCTGCCAACATTAAGATCAACCTTGGGGAAAAGAAACCACCGAAGGACAAATTGAAGCTGAAACTGGAAAAAAAAATTAAAAGATTGCTGCAACTTTAGCTTAATGAGAGACCACAACATATTTTGAAAAGATTTTTCTTTGTTAGTCAACACAAATAAAACCACGTCTTTCCCTCTCGCCACCTGCCTGAGTCACCACTCGATGGAAGAAATCCTAGATAGAATGTTTTAAGGTGCTTAGGTCTTTTGAGACCCATCAGGTGAAAGAGAGGTTGAGAAGTAGAGTGTAGATATTGGTTTACTATCATCAAGGGAAAGGCACTGCAAAAATAAAAATTAAAAAATGACCTGTATGTTTGCACTAAATAACTTGATCTTTCTTAACCAAATTCTTTTCTACCCCAGAAATGGAACCAAAAGATATTTCCATTAAAATTCTGGCCACAGCGAGAAAGTACTTACTGTATTGTAACTGACTTGCTAGTTTCCAGAAACATAATTTTTATACTACACACTGTTCACCTTCAGAGATATATTTTAAAAAAAAGATCAAGTCAGAAGTTTTTCTTCCCTTTATCATAGTAATTAGGAAAAAGTATTCTATGTGTTCCTTACCAGGGTGATAAGAGTGCAAGAGTTGTCTTTGGTTGAAGCGCTGTCTTCCTCACTGGTCTAGTCTTGTTTAGATTAACCTTTTAGTTTAAAAAAATAGCAAACACTATCTGCCTGCTTCCCATTGGTTCACCGAACAAAAGAAGAGACAAGGTGAATCTGTGTTCTCAGGGAGGGTTCCTGTGACAGTGCAAAAGCCCTGTGCAGATGGGATTGGTGTGGCAACACAGCACTTTAAGGTCCCTGCAGACCTGGCGGGTGCTTAGATTTGTTCCTCCACTGCAGCACTGTGAGGAACAAAGGGGTGGAACAGAGGCGTGCTCTGCTCTTTACCAAGACGGTGTAATGGAGTCTTCACTAAATCAGCCCCTCTCAGCTAACTTCCCCTGTGACGGAAGAAGGGGTGGCACTTTCTTTTGTACATTAGGCTTGGAAAGTGAGCAAAAGACATCCCTGTAAAATATATGTGACTTTATTTTACCTTTGCTATCCTTGCTGAGGGAAGAAATAGTTCTGTTCTGAAGCCAAAGGTGGACATTACCTATCCCTTTTGATATTTGCCTGTCTCAATCCAGAGGACTAATTCATAAGGACTGGCTTCATCCTGCCTCTTTAAATTGATTGGCATGTCCTTTAATAATCACTTCAATTAATCGCTTTACTGTGCAAGTAGAAAAAAAAATCAATATAAAATGTAATGGTTCCTCCTGCCAGAGGCCCTATTGATTGTGTAACTAATGATTTTGAAATGATATGCCATTATGCAAATCCCATCTGTTTTAGGGACCTTTGCCAGGCAGCCACAGAGGAACTGTGTTCTTTTGCTTCATCTTTGATTTTCCAGTGCCACAGTTATCAAATACTGAAATAATTTTTAAGGATTATGACCCTCCCTAGTGAATAGTGATGCTGTAATGATAAATTTTAAGTGCTTATTTTATTATACAAATTGTGTGGGTCCCTATATCTCTCACACTCATCAGCTACTCAGTTTATTCCAAACCAAATAATGTTCCATGCCATTAAGGCTGTGTGTCTGTATAAATGCATTGTTTTAAAAACTTTCGTCAGAAATGTTTTGGCCCGTGTTACTGAAAAAAAAAAAAAAAACCAAACACACAACATATTTTCAAAAACAAGTGTATAGGAGCTCTGAGTAAGGTGTAATACATGAAAGTTAACATTAATTTTCAGAGTCATCAAGGCTTATGGGAAGTTGAGTTTGCATAATATTAGCATTTGCCCCACCTGCCTGTCAGTTACTCAGAACCAGAAGACCACAAGGCCAGAAGCACTAAAGCAGCAGTTCTCAACCTGTGGGCCGCGACCCCTTTGGTGGTCGAACGACCCTTTCACAGGGGTCACCTAAGACCATCCTGCATATCAGATAATTACATTATGATTCATAACAGTAGCAACATTACGGTTATGACGTAGCAACGAAAATAATTTTATGGTTGGGTCACAACATGAGGAACTGTATTTAAAGGGCCAGAAGGTTGAGAACTACTGCAAAGGATGGGTTACAGGAAGAATTCTTAACGAAATGCCTTGGTATGTCAGTGGGTTGGAAAGTAGGGTAAATGGTGTATTCTGTGAAAGTTGAAACTCAGCTTTGGGAGGGATGAGAATAGCTGTAACATCATAATTCCTTCCCCCACCCCCCTCACTTTTCAAGACAGCTGTGGAAAGGCTTCAGCTCCATCTCTGGAAAGACAAAGCATGAGCAACTTCCCTTGTGATCTTGGTAGGGAATCTGACTAACCTGAGTAGAGTTTCATTCTAGGGCATTGGGTGGGGTAAAATAAAGGACTTTATCTTTTCTTTTGCGGTGCTTTTATACATTATTTCCATCAAATCTAATATTGAGAACATTATGTTTGGGAAATACAGTAAAGCACCAAGAAGACAAAAATATAAGCCATAAGCCTAACACTCAGAGATAAGCTCTGTAAAATTTTGAGGTGATTGATTGATTTGTTCTAAAGGAGTGATTTCCATAGCACAGCCCAGGTGGTTCTACAGTTAAGGCATTGACTAAATAAATATATTTTTCTTTTCTTACTATTGTGGTCTGTGTTCTTCTGCTTTTTCTTTTCATGATGAGGATAAACTTGCTAGTAGTGAGTGCTCTGTTTTGCCTGAAATAACTCTGTGGCCCTGGCCAGGGGAGCTGCGCCTTGGGTGACCCTCTCCGATCTTTCAGAACTATCCCATGCTCATTCTCAAAGGAAAAATTCACAGTTCAGAAGTTTCTCAATTGCTGTTTGACTGGAAGTGCAGCTCATTAACCTGCTTTCCTCTTCTTTATGTGCCTTCTCTTCTCTCTCCTCTTGCCCTTGTTCGTCAATTTCTATTCTTCTCTGTTTCAGCAAAACAATATCAGTCAAGGTAATTGATGATGAGGAGTATGAGAAAAACAAGACCTTCTTCCTTGAGATTGGAGAGCCCCGCCTGGTGGAGATGAGTGAGAAGAAAGGTGGGGGAGCTGCTCCAGGGCTGAGTCCAACAGCTTCTGCTGGCCGGTGCCACCCTGGATGCCTGCACTCTTCAGAACATGATTACAACACACATATCCCTCCCCCTATGTAACAGGGCATAGATCTCGGGCCTGCCTGGAGCTCCATTGGCCAGTGTTGGCCACTCTGCCTATTATAAGTTTGAGCTATTAATTTTCAGTGCAGTCAATCAAGCTTCCATTTCTGGGAGAGTTGAAGCAGCCGCTTGCTATGCCAAAATGAAGCCAACTTTCTGATTACTCTTCCTAAGTCAGGGTACCTCCTGACTGCCCATTGGAGCAGGAAGAATTTGTGAACGTGACAAATTAGCAAAGAAAACAATGGGGGCCAGCTGAGAGCACCCAAGATGCCCTTTTACATACATCAGGAGGTCCATGTGTGGCCATTTCTCCCTCCATAACATCACCGTTAACATTCGGCCTGGTGAACACCTAGCATGAGCGTGTGACTCCAACCATGTGTTTTGCCTTTGTCTTGTGTTCCCACAGGAAGACCATTACCATTAGAATATTTGACCGTGAGGAATATGAGAAAGAGTGCAAATTCTCCCTTGTGCTTGAGGAGCCAATATGGATAAGAAGAGGAATGAAAGGTGTGAGAGTATACAAAGACGTGCCAGCGAGAAATTGTACTCTTCTCTCTCCGTGTCTCCCTACTCTCACACTTAACTTTCCCCTCTTCCTCGGCTTCCAAGTACTATACTTCATTTCCTTTGAAGCTTTAGCAGTTTCATTTTCCTTCCCTAACAAGTGCACCAAGCTCTGCCCCCATTTTCTTCAGGAAATGCCAACTAACCTTGACCGAAACCAGATTTAATCCATGCTGGAAGAGATTTCTGGCACTCAGAAATGATTATATAAATTATAAAAGCATGATTCATGTGTTTAGTTTTTCACTGTTCGGGGGTCATTTTCAAATGTGGTTCCAACTTTTAAATCTCCCCTAAAATGTTAGTGATAAAGACTACTTAATACCTGCTAGCTGTGGTAAATTTGTCTAATGGCAACGAATGGGAAATTTCAAAAGAATTAAATAACTAGGTTTCTTCAGAGGACCAGGTTTCAAAAAAACATTTAATAAAATACCTTAAAGAGTAGTGGCATCAATATTCTAGTGCTCTTTGGGCATGCTATTTTTATATGATCAAATATGAAATTTAAAAGGGACCATATGTATGAAACCATAATCATATAAATTTTCTTCAAGTAGGAAGGAAATGGTCCTTCAGTAAGAATTTAGCCCTTGCTTAAGGCCTACCCAGTCTTATGCTCCAAAACCTTTCTTTCTTTATAGGATTGACAAATTTTAACATGTATAGTAAAGAGAAAAGAGTAAGCAGCCATATCCTCAGAATAATTTTTTTGGTTAATTTGTACTTATATATGTAGAAAATATTTGAATAAAGAAATCAATTAATTTCTTTGTTCTCTTCGACCTTATATCTATTTTATATGGCCTATATTTGATTAAAAAAAAAAGGCAAGAATTTTATATCAGCTTTAAAGAAATGTTTTTCTGAATTATTGAGGACTTCCTATAATTATCCTCTAATAGTGGCTATTTAAAAAGGAGTCCTATTCATTTAATTATATGTATAAATTTAGCATACTGCATATTAATTGCATAGAAACAATTGGTTAGATGGACCACTTCAAGGAAATTTACACTTTTACATGTAAAAAATGAAATATATAGGACTAATTTTTATATAGACCCAACATTTGGGGGAATTGAACTAATCCCACATTTGTAAGAACTTGGTGTCCTCAAAGTCCTTCAGAAAACAAAAGTTTATGTTCCTGACTTAATCACATTCAAAATGGTAACAGAAGCCTTTGGAATAAGGGGTGAGGGGAGGGGGGGGAACCACTGGGGAGCCATTTTAATTCAGCCTATTTAATATGTTCCATGGACTGCAGGCGGAAGGAAAAGACACTTTAGAAAATTGTGCTGATTTCTTACAAAGATGGGATCAAAAAATGCCTCATTAACATACAGGAAGAAGCACTTACTTCTCAATGAATTCCTCCCTAAAGGGAGCACATCTTAGATAAAGTTCTTTCCATTGTCATTTCAATAAAATATGCCCTCATGTAAAAGCAAATTAAAATTTCTTAATAGCACTATCTAGTTTTTCACCAGCCAAGTAGATTCTTATTACTATAAATAAAATTACTGACTTGTTTTAGAAAGTATCTTCTAATGCCACTACCATTAGAAGGAAAACTGGGCCTGAAAAACTAATTGTAACATCCCCATCTACTACTCCGGAAGTCATTTATTTGATACTTTCATCCAGATAGCTTTCAACAAAATGAAGTGCTTCAGTATAGTCTGGGTTTAAAACACATAACCTGAAAGACAAATTGTGTATGCTCCCCCTACACACACACACACACACACACACACAACGCCATGCGGTTTTTCCATGGAATTAGGTGTCCACGGAAGCATTCTGGCTTGTCCAATTACAATGTGCAGAAGTCATAGGTAAGGACAGAAAAATAAACACTAATTCCTGGGATTTGAGTTTTGAGGACTTAAAAAACTAAGCATGTGTTGATGGCCAAAATATCATGCAAATAGAACCTACAGAGAGAGAACTTTATCTTGAGCCAAAGTGTCCTTTCAAAAATGGTGGTCAAAATGAAATTTTCTAAGATATTTTATCTATTTTCATTGAATGAAAGGTATAATGCCTGAGATCCTGCATGATTTAAGACTTTCATATGTTGAATTAACTAACTCCCAGAAAATATTTCAGGAAAAGACTCACTCAAATAAAGTTTAGGATTAAATTCATAAAATGTTTCTACTATAGTTCGTAAACTAGATATATACACTTGTATAAGCATACATAGTAGAAATGTTTGACTAAATGTCAAGCAATAATATATAGAATGAAATATATATACATATATATTAGTCAATTACACACATTTGCAGAAATTCGTGTTGGGATTATGTAGAAATATTCCCAATGCCACATTTCTTTGGGATGCACTGATATTTTATCAATGGCTCCCTACCACTGTCATCAGATCTGCCTGGATTTCTTTCTGCTGATATTCCTCTTGCTTTCATTATTCATCTGGTCTCTTATTCTGTGTTTGTCTTTGTCTGTTTCCTTCACAGCCCTGTTATTGAATGAGCTTGGTAAGCATTTCATTTCTTGCATTTCCTTTCCATTTTTCGAGGTTAATTTCCATTTCTGTCCGGTGATACAATAGCTTTCTGACTTTTATTTGAATTGATTTACTAGTAAGATTGTTGTTTAGGCCCATTGGCCTCATTTTTGTTAAGGTCAGATTTATATTCCAGTTTTAGTTTAACCTTTTGAAAAATCAGTGATTTCTTATGCATGCACAGAATTAAATGTGTGCACTAAATCCTATAATCTTAAAAGAATGATTAGTGATTAAGTCATGAACAAATGTTTTCATATTTTTCTTAATTGTAAATATAATTTGGCCAGTTTTTATCCCATGGATGGGTCATCAAACAGTCTGATAGCACTGATAATTGTTATTTAGAGTGTGACTTAAATAAATTGTAACATTTATTTATTTTTTTCTTTTTTAGGTGGCTTCACAATAACAGGTATGAATTTTTAAAGTCTATTGACATCAAATTTTACTTTTTACTGTCTGTTTTCACCATATATTGTGTACATTTTAAAAAAATCATTTGTCATTTTTACTTTCTTTTAATGAAGGAAAATGCCTGTATGGTAAGATAATTTTTTAATGTTCCTCATTTTCTTCAAATATCCTTAAAAACCAAACCAAAGCCTCATCTTATATAACCTGTATATTAACACTTAGCTGTCGCACATGGTGTGTTCTTGCTGATTTTAGACATTCAACGTTTTACACACTAACAACATGTGTGTTGTATTCATTTACACGCAAATTTAAAATATTCTATAATTGTTCACATTTTGACACTGGTCAGTTTACAAATGTTCACAGAGCCCTGGTGATGTGCAGTGTCCCCAGCTAGATATTCCAAAATGTACCAGAGTAACTAAGACAAGAAAACATAGGGGTTGACATCTAAGACTTCTCCATGGCCCAAGCTCAGGACACTAATAGTAGCTAATACTCCATTGGGAGAAGACCCATCCCACCATCCCACCACACCAATATGGACAAACCCTTCTTTAGGGACTTAATTTTTAGCATTATTAACACTTGTAAATTAATGAGTAATATTTCTACCACTTAAAGTGCATTACAAAATGCTCTACAAAAACTGAAAATGCCAGTCAAAACGTATAAAACCCTTAAATTCAGACTGGTACCCAGCCTGTGTGGACCGTTTTGGTTAGCACAACTCTAAAGCTATTTTCTTGTATATGGAAGAAAGGTATTTCCTTACAGCATCATCTCTTTTGATCCTTTCTATTTCCTCATCCTTTCAAAATCATCTACGCAGATTTAGAGGGAGATAAATATCAAACGTCCAATATACTGTGTAGGTGTTAGTATTCTAATTCTTTTTTCTGAAATCAGATAGCTAAAAAAAATTTTTAAGAATATATTGCCAAATATTCTAATGTTGAAAATGCTGTTTTGAGTGACAGGGTTAACTTCAACCACTGTAAGTATAAACTCATGATTCAGTAGCTCCAACATGATTCTGTCCAAAGTGGAACTTTCTGAATATGAGCAATTTCACATGGACTCTTACTCTCCTCTGCCTCTCTCCAGACAAAATATTTAATGACAAAATGACTCAGAGACATAGAAATTGAAAAGGATAAAAATGTTAAACAGGACAAGTCCTGGTAGAGGACTTGTTAAATCTGACTCATCTGAAGTTCTCCCGGGTGAAGTCTCCCAGTTCTGCACGGCCAAACATGCTGTTTTCAAATCCAAGTTCAGGAGTTTTCATTTCTTTTTTAAATTTTTATCTTCTTTGCCTCATCCACCATTTTAACTCCTTGAAGTGTTCTTGGAAATATTCTGTTTCTGTCGCCCAATATGTTAATTATCCTGGTGAGATTTGAGGAAGGTAGAATTTGGGCAAGTTGAGCTTCATGGCTTCTTTGAAGTAATTTTTTTTAAGTCAACCATTGTAGAAATACTATAGTACCAAGCAGCACCTTCAGCCCTATGTGGCCTGCTAATGAGACCTGAACTAAAAATCTCTGGCTGTAGAACGAATGCCTTATTAAAATGCATTGAGGTGTTTGGGTATCTATTTCCTTTAACATTGAATGTGTCAGGATTTGGCTTTGAGGGTCTTCCTTCCATATCACTTGAAACATCTTCTCTTTTAGTATCTAGATAATTGGATCCCAGTTTCTTTTCTCAGAAACTATTCCTATAAAGCTCTGGAGTGTCTGTGCAGTTATGTCCAACGTTTGCTGCCTTGGCCACATCTTGCATCCAAGAGAGCAGAATCACTTCTTCTGAAGGTTTATGCCATTTCGTGTACTTCATCAAGTTCTTTCTTGTTTCTGAAAGTTTCATCTGACATAGAAGTTTTTGTGTTGACACCACCTCTTCCCAAGACTTGAAATTGATGCTGTTAGAACTAGAGAGAGTTCCAGAACTTTGTGGGAATCTCTACTTTGGCCTCTCCCTTTACATGACCCTTCTCCTCTAGAGCTAGGCTGGAATGCCTGGGATCCACTCTACAGATGCTTCTGGGGAACATTCTGAGACTTTGGTCTCCACAGTGTAAAGCATCTTTAAGTTCCAAGCAGTTTTTCTTTGATGTGTGTTTGAGGCTTTGGAGGCAAGGCGTTGAGATACAGGGGTAGTAGAGAGGAATTAGTCTAACCTTTGGATTTTTAAAAAGATTTTTTTTATTGATTTTTAGAAAGAGAGAGAGAAATATCGATGTAAGAGCTAAACATCGTTTACCTCCTGCACACCCCCAATCGGGGATCAAGCCTGCAACCTGGGCATGTGCCCTGACTGGGAATCACACCAGCAACCTTTTGGTGCGTGGGACTACACCCAATCAACTGAGCCACACTGGCCAGGGCTAGCCTTTGGATTTTGCCTGCAGCATTTATGTGTCTTATGCAGCTGAGTGTGAAAATCTAAATTTGAAGCAGAATATATGGAAATTTAAAGAACTGTTTGGTGCACAGCCCAGCACCTATATTTCAGAGATCTCATTAGTTAGTGGTGGCCATTAAGTTCTGGAGGTACTTTTGGAATTTGTAAATCTTTACCTGTTGCCCCAGAGCTTGCTTCATTGAAAGGCTCTTGTTTGGACCTATGAGCTCATTCCCCCTTGACCCTCAGACACCTTACATGATAAAACCCTATTCAATATAGCTCATTAGAGTTTGCAAAGTAATTCTTGTTTATTATATCATTTAATCCTCAACCTATAGAGGAAGATATTATTGTTCTCACTTATAGGAGAGGAAATGAGGATACAAAGAGATTGATCAATCTACCCCACATCACCCATTCAGGACTCAGGGCCTGGCCCTCTGACTTAAGTCCAAGGCCATATAATGAGTGTTCCGATCCCAGCAGTTTTATTTCCTTTCTCCTAACCACTCCATTCCTTCCTGCATCGTCATCCCTTTTCAATTCAAAGCCCAGCTGTTTCATAAATGCCATCAGCATGAATGCTAGTCATATGAAAAACCAGGGGGACCCCAAAAGAGGGTCCACATAATTTGAATATATTTTTAATAAAATTGAGTATTCTGGCTCAGTTTGGAGAGGAGAGAGTCATGTCTGATTCCTCAGGCAGCGGCAGAGTTCCTTAATTAATTCAAAGTATATAACAGTCAATATACCTCTTTTAAAAGCTAGTCTTCCAATCACATTATGCTCATCATGTTATAGACTAAGTTAGGCACATGGAAGGAAGCCAAACTATGAAAATTCTGACAGTTAAAAGCTTTAATCACTCCAGCACATAGGTTAGAATAACAAAGCCCCTTCAAGCTCAGTTTTATTTTAAAATTTAAAAAAACAAGTCCCATAGAAGATAAGTGCCTTGTTCAAGTTTAGACAGCAAGCATATAACAGAGTTGAAACCAAGTCCTCAATCTCATGATTCCCAAGTCAGGTCTGGGTAGCTCTTACTAGAAGCCAATAGCAGATAGATGCGGTGGTCAGCTGAACCGGGAGTTTGATGAAAACCCTAGGCCTAGGTAATCCAAACAGTTGCTATGACTATAGTGTACCCTGCAATGACAACATTCTCCCATTCACAATCCCCAGGAAATATATAACATGTTCCCAGATGTTATGTTATTTGACCCTCAAACAAACTTGTGATGTAGACATCGCAGGTAACTATTGTCCTTGTTCCACATGTGAAAAAACTGGGGAAATGGCCTACTCTGGGCTATGTTGTTGGCACGAATAGGAAAATCAGGCTACCTTTCATCGCACCAAGTGCTTTCCATTGTTTCATGATGCCTCTGGAAGCAGAAACTTAGAGGGTGTGAATACTCCATTTCAGAAACCTGCAGGAACCTGGCTGCGCCCCCTACTATGGCATGTGTGGTTCATTCACATGATCTGGTTTGGCTTGTAGAACACTTGCGCTATTTGGCTCTCACTTCTGCAACCTACATAGGAGCAACCTATGAGCACTCAGTCCTCTAACATTGCTTGTGATGTGTGCATCTCAGTGTGATGTTTAGCTTACTAATTCTACAGAGCTCTACTAGCAAACCTGTGCAATGCATCCTGCTGACTTTCTGCCTGTCCTTTTGCTAGGCCAACCTGTCTTCAGGAAAGTTCATGCTAGAGAACATCCGATTCCCTCTACTGTAATCACCATTACAGGTACTCGTTTCATCATGATCCTAGAAAACCAGTGTGATGAATTTGAAGTGAACTGTCTTCAAATGTTCTTCAGGTCTTTAGACATTAACGTGACCCAGTTTAGCCCCTGTCCCCTCCAAAACATTGCTGAATAATGCAGTGGCTCTCTGTAGCTGGGGTTGATGGCAGATTAGCAGCAACAACACACGGCCCCATTGGCACAGGACAGGAGGTGTGCATGGTAGAGGGATTAGCATGGACCATCAGAGGGGATTGATCCCAATGGCCTCTCCCGCTCAAGTTTCAATATATCCCATGTTGCTTGCAAAGCTTGCTTCTCAAGCATGGGTCTTTCATTCCAAGTATACTGAAGTCACTTTGAAGGCAAGCTGTATTTCTTCCCAGAGCCTGCCTTTCCTGCCTTCAGCCAACATGATGTGAGCCATATGTGCATAGATGATAGTCCATCTGTGAGGTTTCTCCAGAGGGGAACATTGGCAGGGTGACTGGAGGATCCCACAACTATCCCAGATCTCCCTAGGTTCAGAGTCCACAAACCATCTCCTTGACCTGCATCTCCGGATGAGGACACAGATATTCACTCTTTGGTGTCACCACAGCCCCTCACTGGCTATGGCAGTAGAAACTACATGTCTATCTGTCCCAGTAACTCCTTCTTCATCCCCACCTCCCACACCCCTACTCAATGATCATGATACCCAGCCCTGACTGCAGAGTTGTTCTAGAATATTCCTCATGGAAACAAAAGTACAAGTCTCCTCAGGCTCTTAACAGAGAGGCCAGTGCTGACCACTGTCAAGAGGTCTCTGCTCTCAGACTTTCAGCATAGATCCGAGTCAAAGATTAAAATAGCCTGGAGCCAGTTATCCCACCATTGGCTTTGTACCCCTTTTCCAAATTCGAGGTTGTTTGTTAAGATTAAAAATGGCAAATACATTAAGAAGAATCAACAGTAGCTCCTCAGGCACAGATCTGTGGGTTGTACTGTTTTCTAATAGGGATCCCTCTCAACCCTTCACTGCTCACAGTGACGCTGCAGCAAAATGCAGCCTGAGCCAGAAAGTGTCAGCAGTAGCTTGTGCATCCCTCTGCTCTGTCCAGACCCCAGGTACCTACTAGCTTCTGTGATTTACTAGCTACAGAATCGATTACCAGGAGAAGGGAGGCTCCCCTACTGATGATTTTATCACAGGCTTGTTTTATGTCCTATCAATACTGATTTCAACCGTGGCTATTAATTATACATTTGATCTTTAAGTTGTGTTGGTTGGTTAAGATCATGATGTTATATGATATGTGATTTATTATTAGCTTGTCAATAAATATGATGAGTTTGAAAAGTACACGTGCGTATATATATATATGTATATATATATGGAGAGACAGAGAGAGAAAATTAATTTTCTCACTCTGCATAAGTAAGGAAATGAAACTGATTTGACCATAGTAAAATGGATTGCATTTGATCCAACACTCAAAGTTGAAAAGGAAACAAACATAATAGATAATTTTAAAATGCTGTTAAACTATTTCTCTTTTCAATAAAATTTATTTAAAAGAGGACACTTTTTTAAAAATAGACTCAGCTATCTTCTTTGCCAGTGTCAAAAATTTGCACCATCAATGCTAATTTATTAGTATCATTATAGAGCAGTAATAGGATTTACCCAGCTGCCCTTTCTCAGTTACATATAAGTGGAGTGAGATCTTACACGTTCATGACATTGAGTCAATGAAATTAGCCCCGACCCTTCCATGACAGTGAGCCTTTGTGCTTTAACTTCTCTCTGCCTGGAATGCCCCTCCTTACCCTACCACCACCGTCACCTGGCAAGCTTTTATACCTGCTGCAAGGCCAATTTCAAATACCTCCCCTGTCCTGAAGCCTTCCCTGACGCCTTCAGACAGAGTGAGCTGCTTCTCCACCTGCTCCCTCAGCCCTTACCTTGCACTACTAGAAGTTGCCACACCCACATGCCTCGATTCCCACTAGACCACAGGTTCCTGGGAAATGGGGGAGGAGGCTTCAGTGTGCTCACATATTGTAGGAGCCCAATAACATTTGTTAAACGAACAAATCATCTTTACATACAAAGAACAAATAACAGGTCTTATCTAACAGTGAGTTGGAGAGTCTCACAGCAAATATTTATTGAATACCTACTACATTTTATACATTGTAATGGCGGTTGTGATCACAGTTTGAAGAGCAAGGAGACATTCTGTCTCGCTAAGTTTACATGCTGGGTATTTATATATAAAGATAACCAAAAAATTTTTTAAATATTAGCAAGATTTGTGCTCAGTGTACACAACAAATATAATGGAATTACTATAAAGTTGGAATGGTCATTCCTAAATAGGTCAATCGGGATATTTCATGCAAGAGGAGGCGGAGTTTTGAAAGATTAAGTTGGGTTTAGCTGGGTGGAAATGGGGAAGCATTTCCAGATAGATAGACAATAGTTTAAAAGTGTAGCATTAAATTCAAGTCAGGTTTGGAGCAAGAGTAGGAAGTAACAGAAACAAGCTTCTTTGCTTTCCTATAGGTTGGTATGAACCTATTCAGAGAGTGTTTCCTAAATTTTGTTTATTCTCTTACCTCCTTTATAATATTTGCCTTTATAACATACCAACTATATTTTCATTTACTTAATGTAATATTCTGAAATTGCCTCATGTTTGTGCTCCACTAGATTTGTTTTTAAAACAAAATTGTCACTAACACAAATGGAAAGCTAGTATCAGTTTTCATTAGTAGTAAATAAGGTAAAGAGAAGTTAAGAATGGAAAAAAGTTATTAAATTCTAACTAAATACAGCCAAATGCTCTTTGCCTGAGGACTGTTTTCTCTTTCTTAAATGGTAGAAACCCAAATGTCAGAAACTAGTTACAGACCAGCAGCACCAAACTAAGCATTTCTTGATCAGAAGGACTGAAAGATGATTAAAAAGGGAATAACCTTTTCACTCACTGTGTGATTCAATTTCATTTCCTACCATGTCCATTTATTCAATACCATACTCCAAATCATTTCGCTTTGTGAAATGCAGCATCAAACAATGCCTTCAAATCACTCTTCTTTTGTAATTTCTCTGTTACTTGAATCCCATTAAAATCACCTTGAATCCCATTAAAAGCAACTTACCATTTATGAGTGAACTGCAGAAAAGGGAGAGGAATAATAAATGCTATTCCCCAATAGCTTTGCAATTCAAATAAAAATCCAAGTTGTAATAGTTCTTCTGAAACAAATAATTCTAACTTGATGTAAGTCTTCAAGGCATGCATGTTCAGCCAAGGTTTTGAACAAAGAGATTAATATAACCTGCTGTTATGAAAACTACCAACAACATTATCCTGTGTTCAAGGATCAGATGCAGTAAAAATCAAAACATGATTGATGTGTACACTGAGTAAATTGGACATCACATACGTCAGCCCACCCCCTCGACTACACACACATAATTTCAAGGACAAATCTTAGGGATGCCAATCAGAACCCTTTGTCTTTCCCTTGGGTCATAACTTTCCAAGCCTACTTTTAAAAAGATGACCACTGTTACAGTTAAAATTAATCCCCCTGCACCTCTCCTTTGCATCTGCTAACATTCAGCAGCAGTTTCTGGCCCATCCCAAATCACTTCTTTTTAGTCTTTATCCCATATCTTCAGGGCCGTGTAATCACTGGGGATAGGAAAGCAGATTCTGAAATAGCGTTTTAGGAAGACTCTACTGAACGCATACTAAAGAATTCATTGATATGCCACGCTCTGCTTTGGGCTTCCGTTGGTTTTTACTGGTGGTGTACATAAAATGCTAGCGGTGCCTTTAGCCCATCTGCTCTGTGCCCTAGCAGTGAACGACTGGCCTAGGAACCAGTTGTTGCAACATTTGCTAGAGTATCACATAGAACCATCACAGGAGGCTCCCTCAGCAGAGGGAAGCCATGTATCTTTGGACGGAATGGAAGGTATGGACTTCTGCAGAAGCTGATGCCTAAATGCAAAAGGCAGGGAGCCTGGGTTAGAAGTCCCTCAGTCAACAGACTCCTACCACAGGCAGTGTGCCTGGATAGTTCTAAAAACGAGCGCATCAGGGCTGAAGTCTTTCTATACCACTGATACTGCTTCCTTGGAGATGAGGGTTATTCCACTAGACTGTGAGGGGAAGTGGCCTGCCTTGCTGCAGCATCCTGGGCCTTGAGGATAAAGGGGCTGGTGAGTATAGGAATAGTGTTTGACCTTCACATGTGCATGGCCTTTTCGGTCTGGGATTTATCCTAATGACCTTCAAGCAGAGAGGAGCCAACTGTGCGCTTCCCCTCAGTAATGGACTCTCCAGTCCAGTAACATTTTCTCAGCACCCCCTAGGCTCCCTGGGGTGTAAACTACATGGTGGTTCTGGAAATAGTCATGCTGACGTGGTGAGTAGTTTTAACTCCCCAAAGGTATCACCTTTACCCTCCCTGTTTACTTTAAGATTAACATGGTCAAGGTCTTCCTAGCACATTTCAGCTTTGCACCAAAGAGAGGAAGCCCTGAAGCAGGCATCTTACTGAACCATCAGATGGATGTTTTGCTTCTTAATTTGCAACAGGGGTTCTTGGCAAATGAGAGGCTACGGTCAGAATTTCCCTTCCATCATCTCTTTGGCCGTGGGGCATTTCTGTTGCTTCTAGAAAGTGGAGAGAAAGAGGCCAGATTCCTTTACCCCTTGAGTCACTCTCACTCTTTTACTAGTAATTATGTTTCCTTTTGGTCATGTGATAAAGGAATGTGCGTGAACAGCCAGATGAGCCAGTGTCACAGGGGACAGCAGAGTGATTCCCACAACGTAGACGACGTGCAGGCAGAGTTTGTCAGTGATGTGTCCCCATAGTTGTTTTTCCTGGTCTGCACTTCCACGTGTGCTTAGGCTGCGGGACTTTATAATCTCTTGCTGTCATAATGGTAGGCTGCCTGACATACTTAGCATCTGTCTAATACTCCCTCCAGACTTATGGTCTCACCAGGGAATTTTAGTAGGTCATTAGGGCTTCCTTCCTTCTCCGTTTCCTGATCCAGGGAATTCCAAATAAAATTGAGCACATTGCTCACACTTTCTTGCCCTTGCCTTTCACAGAGGAATGTGACGACAAGCAGCCGCTGACCAGCAAAGAGGAAGAGGAGAGGCGCATTGCAGAAATGGGGCGCCCCATCCTGGGAGAACACACCAAGCTGGAAGTGATCATCGAGGAATCCTATGAATTCAAGGTATGCTCACCCACACCGCCCGCCCAGGAGGCTAGGGCCATCCTGGGATCAAAGCTTCATATGTCTGATCCACCTGGAAAGAGAGGCAGATTTAATTTCAGGAACTTGCTCACTAACTGAGAGACCTTCACAGCGGCAGTAGAATTAGACTGTTAGTAGGGAATCAAGAGTTCCCAGGAACCAAACAGCATCAGAACCAGGACTCCATGGGTGGCATTTGTCAAAGGGTCAGAGGTGGCCCAAAGGGAGGGCTTCGTCTGCGAAAGTAGCAAGGAAAGAAGCAAAGGTGGATTCCAGGAGAGTGTTATGTGTGGAGGAAACCAAGGTCTATTTGAAATATCTAATAAATCTACTAGAAGAAAAGCAATCACACCGAAATCTAGGTGGCTTTTGTTAGATACTGAAAAGTAGGAGGCTTCTGTTTGGGAGGGGAGATGGTAAGCTCTCCCTATGGAACATCCCATCGACCAATGCCCATGGATATTTAGTCATCCTCTTAAGGTCCCAGGACATTTTAGCACACTCAGCATACTGAAGGTATAAGCCTGTGACCCGAGAGCTCATCATTGTGCTGATAAAATCAAATTCCCAGTTCTCTAGATCAGTGGTCGGCAAACTCATTAGTCAACAGAGCCAAATATCAACAGTACAACGATTGAAATTTCTTTTGAGAGTCAAATTTTTTAAACTTAAACTATATAGGTAGGTACATTGTTATTAACTTAATTAGGGTACTCCTAAGGCTTAGGAAGAGCCACACTCAAGGGGCCAAAGAGCCGCATGTGGCTCGTGAGCCGCAGTTGGCCGAACACGGCTCTAGATGATAACAATCATTTTGCAGAAGTTAAACAAATAGGCCTTAGGGTGAGCTTAGGACTTTGAGGCGCAAGTTCCTATCCATTCTTAGCTACTCCCTCTGTCCTTAGTCCACGTCCCATCCCGCCTCACTCACATCACCCTAACATCTGAGAAGACTCTAGCAGAGCCACACTTAGTTCTGTGGGGGGATGAGGAGAGCATGAAAAGGAGCAGCCTTTCTCTGGCTTTCCAGAACTGCAAATCCAGAGCACAGCAGTATTCTCTCCACTTGTTTTTCTTTCTTTTCTTTTTTTATTGATTTCAAAGAGCAACAGAGAGAGAGAGAGCGAGGCATCAATGATGAGAGGGAATCATTGATCAGCTGCCTCCTGCATGCCCTCTACTGGGGATCAAGCCTGCAACCTGGGCATGTGCCCTGCCTGGGAATCAAACCATGACCTCCTTGTTCATAGGTCGACTGTCAACCACTGAGCCATGCCAGCCGGGCTCCACTTGTTTTTCAAAAGCAGACTCTGCTTCTGTTGGGAAACCAGAGTGAGGGGAGAATCAAGCCACCAGCATAGAAGCCTCAGTGTTTTATCTGGATTCTTTGTCGCCGTGGCCTCTTCCTTTAGCAGGGCCCATTAATCTTTTTTGTTGTTGTTTGTTGTTGTTATTATTTAGTTCACAAATTGAGGTGGCTTAGAGAAGACAGGTGGAGAGTAAAAATGCTTTTGCAATTAAAGTGGAATTTTTAAAAGATAAAAATGCAATTAAACTTCCCCCTTCAAGTAAATGAAAAATCTCTTAACTTTGCTTTCACTCATTCCCCTAGAAAGAGCAAGTAGGGGTCAATTCCAAGATCAGTGCTTTCTAGGCAGACCCTGCCCATCAGAGCTCACCTGTTGTTTGGTCTGGAACATGACTGGTGCACACAAGCTCCCTGTAAGTCCAGAGTACAGATATTTCAGACCATCTAATTCCATGGACCAGACTGTCCAGATGTGCCCAACCTCACTCTTCCTCATGCACCTTGTTTTAGGGAGAATCAGAGTGTCCGGTGCCACTTGCTGCAGCAGAGACTCTCTGGCTAGGCATTTCTTGTCTCCCACCCCTCCCCGGCCACTGATGGGGAACTGTGTGTTCGCTCCCTTATACCACACAACCCCCAACCTTCCCCTTCCATGTACTAGGACAAGGAAGAGCAATCACAGTGCCTTCCTGTAGGAAGTGTTAGGTTGAGTTGGGTACGGTAGGGCAGTCTTTCAGAGAGCAATGCTTTCTTGAGTCCAAAGCTCTCCCTGGTAACCACCCTATTGATCTGAGCATTTAACAGTCCTCCAAATCTGTTTACGTAAATCTAGTTGTTTGGGGCACTTATCTTCCTAGAATAGTTTCCATAGACTATTTCCTTCATCCTGTCTCCTCAGAGTTCATCAGTACAGTTACTGTTATCAGTAAAGAGTAACTTGGGGGCATTTTTCTCAAGTGCCCTCAAGTATCATTTTTGATACTATATTATCCCCTTAAGAAATGTATTTTTCTAGACCATGGCTATTTTAAAGAACTTGTTTAAATGTTTCAGAACTGCATTAAAGTCCCACATCCGGGTGACACCTTCCAATGTTCCACTGGGTTCTTCTTTACTTGTGACTGAGAGCTTGACTTTCCCAAGACCCATTGCTGAAGGTGAGGTTATAGCAGTCGCTTACAAGGCAGTAAAGGGTTTGTCACTGACATATAGGAAATCTCCAGATAAGCATAGATGGCATTACCCCAAGTTCAAGTGTCTGAGCTTCAGATTCATCTTATTCCTTCGGTCTCCTCCCATGGGTCAAAGGAGGACACATATTCAAATTAAGTCCTAGGAAGAACCCAAGCTATCTCATAGTCCCCCAAGGTTAACATGAACTAAAAGTTGATAATCTATCCTGAGTATTACATATTTATAAATTTTAAGTTTATTCTAAAACTTAGTTCTTTAGAGATATTTCTTGAGGCAAGTCTGCATTCAACTGTTAGACCAGTTTATCTGTTCGACTGTTTATCTCCAGGTGATAAACATGAAATTCTCTGGCGAGATCTGCCCCCAAGTTTCCATTACATTTAGGAAAAATCAAGGTCATTTCTTGTTTCATTCTACACAGAGTCTTGGCATCAACCAAGACACTCAGAATGCTTGATGAGATGTGGCTGAGCTGAAAGAGAAAAGCCAGATGCTTGCCACACACTTAAGTTGTGGTGGCCAAGAGCAGTGATGGCTATAGCTACTCTCTGAAGCACTAGCAGTTCTAGACACAAGGCCTGAGGCCGAAAGGTCACCACCTTAAGGACAAACAAGCTAGCCAAGAATGGTGTTGGCAACCCAGAGTGGGCCAGTTGGAGATGGGCCCTCTCATGTTATCGCAGTATTTCAAGTCAGTTCAAAAGACTCTTGTTGAACTAACACACTTGGCATTCTGATTTAGCTTTGGTCTCTAGACAGGCCCCTCGGATCGCTTTTTTTTTTTACCCCCATTTAGCTGATAACGTGCTCTCTCTCTCAAACCGTAGTCAATTCAGGTACACTTCGTTAAATGTGTGCAGAGTTTGACCTGAGACAAATAATACATGTTTCAGCCTCTTTACCATTAGTGGGAATTCGAGGATGCTCTGGCAGTAAGGGTGTGGGGGTAGTGTAGTCTAGGTGGTGGTCCCTCTGGAAGAGCAGCCCCGTGTCCTGGACATGACCCTGCTCCCTGTAGTGGCTGTGATGTGGTAGTGCTTTGGGTGCATCTTAGTATTTTTGCAAATGCTCGGCTGCTTCCTCTTGTTACATTAAGTGACAATTAACTACAAAGTGCTAATTGTAAAAACCAAGTGCTTCAAAAAGGTGGAAAGAAAAATAAGGGGTTCAGTGTTAGTAAAGCAGGGAGGATTCAAGGTAAATAGCGATGTGCCCTAAACTCTATGCATTGTCCTCTTCTCGACATGTTTGCAATAGGAGAAGAATGAGAGTGAGTTCTCTGACAGCCACCAGGCTGACAAAATCAGGAGTCAGAGAAAAATCCATTTATGGGTGATCCTACAGCAGCAATTTGGAGGTTCTGCTGTCTGGCTGCAATGTATTGATAAACAAAAGTACAAGAACAGTTTCTATGCTTATAATCCACCTGCCAGTTCCGGTATTCACAGATATGTAACTGCTGAGCAGGACATATGTGAATTCAGTTGCAGACAGCACACTATAGATAAAGCCAGTCGAGAAACAAGTTCATAAAGCATTTAGGGGGAGAGGGGTGGGCTTTTGCAACATCTGTTCTTCTGAGCGCCGAGACCATTCCTCATTGGCCACTTAGGCGGCGGAGGAGGCTTGTGTTCGCTATGAAGAACAAGTTTCCCTTTCAGCATGTTTCCAAGTAAGGACTGTGCCTGTTTGCATAATCATAACAGTGTTTGATGTCAATGCTGTTGTTCTGAGCCTAACATCTGCTACCCTTTATATAACTCTGGGGTTTCAAAAATCATCAAGGTCTTAGCTTTTCCAAGGCTTAACTAACCCAGCAGTTATTATCTTATCCTTTTCAACCTTTCTAGAGCACCGTGGACAAACTTATTAAGAAGACAAACCTCGCCCTAGTGGTCGGGACGAACAGCTGGAGAGAGCAGTTCATTGAAGCGATCACTGTCAGTGCCGGTGAGTGCCTCTCTCTGCGTGTTATAAATTCTAACGACCAAGCTGCGCTTTCTTTCTCTACTGTGACCACCGGTCTATGTCAAAGTACCAAAGAACTTCCGTGATGAAAATTGAAAGAGAAATGAATGTACTGGTAGCATACATGCACATTTGGGGGACTAATTTAGACTTTCTAGGTGAAGCAGATGTCCTCAAACGTGACAGTCTTCTTCATCTACGTTGCTCCCTTCTCCCTGGAAATAGACCCGATACATGTAGAGCCTTTTGGGTCTCTCGGGGAGCCAATCACCAAGCTTTGTCTGGAAAAATCCCTGAAAGCGGAAGTGGTCAACTGAAGGTCACAAAGGAAACAGCAAGCTCCTAGGCGGGCCAGGCTTATATGTCCTCACTTCCCCACCACCGTCTGCGTCATTTCACAGTCCTCCAACCACGCCTCACCAGTAAGTGTCTGCACCGGCACTAGACGTGCAGATAGAATCACATTCTCTTTCTTCCTGTATAAGCGAAGTGCAGAGTTTTATTTAGGAAAACCCTACAAAATGAATTGTTTTTGCAAACTCAAGGAGCCAGAGACCCTGAGGGACTTAAATATAGAAAGAAGTGTTCCTTTCCTGGGTTGTCACGCCTTGTCGTGTGTGCTCGTATAAAGACAGAGCACAGTCCCTCTCACATACTCTGAAAGCAGCAGTTCAGTGGGACTTTTTTTTCCCTCCAGTTCTTCTGCTCCAGCTCCACTGGATTTTTTCTCTTTAGAGATCCCTGCAGGCTCAGCTTCTACTGTTCCAGCTCATGAACAAAGCTGGGGTTTTCTAAATAGTAATTCCCAAACTGTAAAATATGGAAACCGCATCCCCAGCAGTTGGGCTATGACTTCTAACACAGCCCCCTCTTCCCAAGCTGCCACAGAACCACTTGACAGATCTCCCAAGTGCTGTGGGCACGGGGGGTGGTAAAGATTTTTGTGCCTGAATTAGTGCTGTTTATAATCACATGTGGTTTCTTGTGATTGAGTATACAATGGAGACTTACGAATATTAAATGGCGAGTAATTGCTTAGGAGAGTAGATTTGGAATTTACGTGTAGACTCTGATAGGTGAAAGGACAGAACCACTTGACAGATCTCCCAAGTGCTGTGGGCACGGGGGGTGGTAAAGATTTTTGTGCCTGAATTAGTGCTGTTTATAATCACATGTGGTTTCTTGTGATTGAGTATACAATGGAGACTTACGAATATTAAATGGTGAGTAATTGCTTAGGAGAGTAGATTTGGAATTTACGTGTAAACTCTGATAGGTGAAAGGGGAACCTCCTTGGCATTTGGGCTGCGATAACAAAATACCATAGACTGGGTGGCTTTTAAACAACAGGCATTTATTTCTCACAGTTTTAGAGGCTGGGAAACCCAAGATCAAGGTACTGGCAGTGCTGGTGTCTGGTGAGGACCCTCTTTCTAGTTCATAAATAACTATCTTCTCTGTGTGTCTGCACAGGGGGAAAGGGGTGAGGAAGCTCTTGAATCTCTTTTACAAGGGCATTAATCCCATTCGTGAGGGATTTGCCCATCTTTGAAAACCTTTATCTCCAAATACCATCATGTTGGGAAGAAGGTTTCCGCATAGGAATTTGGATGGGACACACAGGTGCAGTCTATAGCACTCCCTCATGATGGCTTATGTTTTCTATAAATCTAAGATTAGTATCTGAGGCATGAACTGTACTCTCTCTTCACAGAGAGAAAAACTAAAAGGACAAAGACAACTTGAATAAGAAACTGTTGGCGAGGGCAATGGTAGAAGATGTAAAAAATAACCCAATTATTTTATTGTGGACTTTGACACATCAGATTTGAAATATCAAAAGCAACCTAAGACTTAATGCACCATTACTAGTAGTTTCCAGGTTTCCTTTGACTGAAGCTATAGGAGCATCTGCTTAATGGTCATGTGCTGGACATGATCCATTTGTTTGTCTATATGTTAATCGTTGTTCTTGGTGTGAGGGATATGACAGTGAATGAAACAGGCAAACAACCCTGCCCTAATGGAGCTTCATTCATACAGCAAATAAGTAAAATATGTACGTTATGTAGGATATTGTTCATGACAACAATAAGGCTATGGAGAGAGACAGGAAGTATGAGTATGAGCTGCATTGGACAGTGGCCAGGAAGACACTGTTATAGACACATCAATACCAGATATCTTTTTCTAGTCATGGAGTGGTTTTGTGTTGGTTCCTTCACACATTTTTTTAACTCTCACGGACCAGGCTAAATGTTTTATGACCCCTCTATGGCAATCGAAAAGGGTTGATTTAAACAGTGAAAGGTTGTGCTGCAAACCTGGCCAAAGTTGTGTATTTGATCCTGGGCAGAGTAGGTATACAGAGAAACACCCATAAAGATGCTATACTTTCGTATTTGAAAAGGGGAAGGTTTGGGCTTGCAAACATTTTTAGATATTAGGTTGAATTAAGTCCTCTCAAAATCCCACGGAAGAGGTGTTAAGAGTATTCTTACCTCTAGAGGAGGAATCTGAGCCTCAGCTAGGCAGTACTGCTTCGCAACATAACTCAGAGCCCAGATCCACTAACTACTAGTCCAATGTGCTGCCCACTGCCCTTAAGAGAGAGAACTTTCAGAGTGAGAAAAGTGTTCCCACCTCTGTCTCATTGAATGACACTAGTCTTGTCACCTCTCCTGGTGCCATTCTCGGGATGGGACTAACTTCTGCCCAGCTCCTTTTGTCATAGGCACCTCCCACCGGTGTTACCGAACAGCCAGTGAGAGAGGCCTGTCCCCAACCTCGATCCTTGTCTTCTCATGTAAATAAACTTATATGAGAGACTATATTGGGAAAAGCCAATTTATTAAAGCTATTAAAGTATGCACATTTATTGAAAAGGCAAAGCAAGCAAGCAAACCTATACATCTGGATTATGAAGCGCAGACGGGCTCTCAGCTAGTCTGAAGATCAGGTTGGGTGGGGGTCTGAGGGGTTCTATACCCTCCTGTCTATATGTTTGAAAATTCCTTTGCTGCATAATTTGATACAGACTGATTCTCCAGATTCCCCCCTCCCTCTTTTTTTACTTTGTTGGGGACTTCCCAGAATTTATGAGCAGCCCCAGCAACGCTGTCATGCCAAGCCTTGATACTGCTGGCTTCTCTGCTCAGGGAGTAGAACTGTCTTTTTTCCTTCCCCCTTCCCTTCTCCCTTTCTGCATTCTCTCATTAGGGAAGTTTTTTTGGAACCATTTGCTCTCCTGTCCTTGGCTGGAGGAGTTAATGGCTGGTTAGTTACAAGCTGGCTGCAAATTGCTCACTGTTTGGCCTTGTTCTAACATTCCTGTCTCAGTTTCCCCATTTCTCCTGCCCTGGAATCCTATAACACTTTGAAGAAATGTTAATGAATGAAATGCAAAACCTCTCAAGTATTCTTATGCATCGTATTGGGTTTTTATGCTCTTAAATGACGGCTGGGGAGTAAGACAAAATTGCTTAGAAATTTGCAGGTTTCAGGGTACATTGACCTGATTTACAATTTTTGAGACCGAATATAAGGAAAGCAAACTCGCATTTTACGGGCACTCAATTACCTGAAAGGCAGTTAGAAAGCTCAGTGTTTGTCTTTAAGATTAAAATTAAGCATCTAAAGAATGTTAATTTTCTTAGGCTGTTAAGTGGACAATAAAATTGGTAAAGCAGCATTTATTAAAAACAGACTTTGATTGGATTTAAGATTTCATGGCTAAATAGTTGCGAATCAGAAAGATTTGCCTTATTAAAAATATGGAATTGCTTTGCAGTGGCTCTACTGGGAGCGTTTCCCTATGCAATTTTCTGTGCAAAATTAAGTCTATATATCTTGCTAAACAAAAATAATAATTGTGTAAGCAGGAGTTTGCCTCTGTTTTTCACTGATTATATTTAAACTAGTTTCAAGGTAGACCCCTGGCAGTCTTTTTATTCCCCTTCTTTCCCTGAATTTCATAGCTCAGTTGCTGGGCCTCCTATGACCATCGTGTGTCTGTGAACCAAGTTCTTACTGTTCAGTATTTGAAGACTGAAAGGATTTATGAGACTCCAGAGATTAGGTAGGGATTAAGCAGTCAGGGCCCCGTGGTCCTCCCATCATTTCCTGCTGGAGTTACCAGGAGCAGTGGCTGCCACAGTTGCCTGGCTGTCAGAAACTTTCAAGGCAGCCCAATACCTCCACCAGGTTGGCTGACAATGTGTCGGCAGAGAGATGGATGTCTAAGCAAAGCTAGCATGCACTGCACGTCCGGTGTGAATTTCCCCAGTGCATCTGCCAGGACAGAATGGAGGGTCGGCTTTAAGAAATTACGTACCAGCTAGGATCCAAGGGAGCACTGGGGTGTCCAGGAGAAGGGCAAACATCGGCTGGGGAAGGAGAACCAGAGGCCCATGCCAATCCCACAACTACCGCATTGCTGCGGTGAGGTGAGCGGGAGGGCCATGGCGAGCCTGGCTTTGGAGGCAGATGTGGGTTTGTGGCCCAGACCTCCAGAAACCCTCTGGGTGATTCTGGGCAGCTTACTTCACCTCTAAATCTCAGTTCCCTCAGCAGAAAGTGACCACTGCTCCTCTCTCATGGGGGTGCTGTAAGGATTCATCGATCACAAAGGCTGTCTAGACTATTGGAGACCACACTTGGTCGTTGTGAGGCAAATCATACTGAAGATCCTAAAATAAAATATAACTACCTGGTGTGTAAATGAAGTCAAATCAATTTAATTACTAAAATTTCTCAAAGACTAAAGACATGGCTCGTCTGTTTAGCTTTATAGTGTTAGACATGTGGCTTTATATCTAAGAAAATCAATGTTACTTGCTCAAAAAGTAACACTGATCAATGGCAGTGCAGAGTCCGGATCAGCCCAGGATTCATTCCAGTGTGAGGAGAACGTCATTACAGAGGAGACACTCATCATTTCATGTGTCAACCTTGGGTCATAGGAAAATCCCATTTAAGCAATTACAAGAATAATCCTGCTGGGTCAGGTTTGACAGGACCTCCGTGTGACTATAGAACAGAGCGTGGTGTGTGTGGTGGGGGGAGGTTAGAGATTGGGAGTTTTCATTCTGCCCTGTTTCCTTTGTGACTATAAAGATTCCTACATACACAGACATGTATGTTTGTGTACAACCACACATGAACACAGAAACATGTGTGCACACAGACACACACATAGATATGCTAGACACATGCCAATGGAGACATGCACATGCATGCACCTTATATGGCATGCTACTTTATTCACTTGAATAACTGAGTTGCAGCATGAAATAGGAAGGTTTTTACTTCAATATTTAAGTCTCCTGAAGCCTCGTTCAGAGTCCCTCTGAGCAGTGATTTCAGTGTTTTTCTATTCATGGCACACATACTAGTAAACTAATTACTAAAATTCTGCAGCACATGAAAAATGTATTTTTGCCAATATGACAAAAAAAGTAGGTATAATTTTGATTCATTCACACCAAAAGGCTATTGCTGCCATTTTCTTATTTGACAATCTAAGGGAAAAGAGGTCAGTGCCCCTGACTAAATAGTCAGGTACTGCATGTTTTAACAATTCTTGCAGCACACAGGTTAAAATCGCTGCCTTAGGGAGAATGCCAGTGAGTTCCGTTCAGCACAAGGGAGGTGTTTGTTTGCTTAGGCCAGTGATGGCAAACCTATGACACGCGTGTCAGAGGTGACACGCGAACTCATTTTTTTGGTTGATTTTTCTTTGTTAAATGGCATTTAAATATATAAAATAAATATCAAAAATATGTCTTTGTTTTATTATGGTGGCAAATACCAAAAAATTTCTATATGTGACACGGCACCAGAGTTAAGTTAGGGTTTTTCAAAATGCTGACACGCCAAGCTCAAAAGGTTCACCATCACTGGCTTAGGCACGTCCACAGGCTTCTCCTGCCTAGTAATTCGTGATGTTCTTTCAGAAAGCCACACACTGCCCTCTGTTAACTGGTAACTTTAAGTCCATAGCACTAAGCGTTTTTCTGAAATTCTTTTACTTTTGACAAAGATTTTACATGTCTGCCTAGTATTTATGGGCATTGTCACAATGAAGGAACATTCAAAAGTGGCAAAAAAAAAAAAAAAGAAGATGCTTTTTGTAGTCTTGGTTCTTACTAACTGTATAACCTTGCCAAAGTATTAAACCTTTCTGAATTTTGGTTTTATCATCCTTGGAAGGAGAGGTTTGAACTAGGCAAGTCCTAAGACATTGTCCAACATTGGAATGTGGGGGCTCTTTCCATGGCTGTTATAGTTCTTCAACATCCCTGATGGCATTGAGCTTCATGGACCACACAGTTTTGGCAATGGGAAAGTACTTAATTTGGCAAACCACCTACCTGGCTTGCTTAAATTAAATATTCAGCACAATAACAGTATATAGCCATATCTATTCTCCTAGAAGGAAAAGGATGAGAAAAAAAGTCTTCAAATATAGGCTCCAAATACAGCCTAGAAAATATAGTCAATAATCCTATATAATAAAAGGCTATTACGCAAATTGACCAAACGGTGGAACGACTGGTCGCTATGACGCACACTGACTACCAGGGGCAGATGCTCAATGCAGGCGCTGCCCCCTGGTGGTCAGTGCACTCCCATGGGGGGAGGGCCACTCAGCCAGAAGCCAGGCTCATGGCTAGTGAGAGGAGCAGCAGTGGTGGGAGCCTCTCCCGCCTCCGCGGCAGCGCTAAAGATGTCCAACTGACAGCTTAGGCCCACAGGGAGTGGGCCTAAGCCATCAGTCAGACATCCCCCAAGGGCTCCCAAACTGCAAGAGGGCTCAGGCTGGGCTGAGGGGACCCCCCCACTACCTGCCAAGTGCACAAATTTTGTGCACTGGGCCTCTAGAACAAAATAATATTAAATGTGAACTGTAATTGAAAAAACACTTTTTAAAAGTGTAGCCTCCAAGAAACTGAGATGATGACTTTGAAAGGGTCTATTTTCTTCCTGCCCTGTGACTGGAGCTTGAATGCCCATGTGACCCTCTACAGTAAAAAGGCAGACATTCAACAAGAGGCCAGGCTGGTAGGTGCAATTACCTGTTCTCACTCACTGTGCTTCACAGTAGTTACAATCAAACATGTGACTTCAGCTAAATAAGAGTGAAGGACATGGTCTCCCAAGCCCTCCAAACAAAGCTGGAAATTAGTTTTGTCACCAGTCTTTCATCCATGCACGCTCTGTGGAGTGATAAGTGCTCTCAATTAAATTGAATTACTTAATAGCAAAAGCTGTCAGCCCTAGGGTGCCCCCAGACAAATAATTCACTGGAAAGTGCTGTCAACCTGAAGACTGATCCATTCCATAATCCTAAATAAGACATAACAAAAATGGCATCTCACGTGAGTTCCAAGGGATTGCCATGCAAGCTGGTCTAAGCAGATATCTGCCTAGCATTCCCTCTGTTATTGATCATCATTACTGAGGAGACACTCTCATCACTTAACATGTCTACCCTGGGTCATAGGAAAATCCCATTTAAGCAATTAACAGAATAACCCTGCTGGGTCAGGTTTAAGAACCTCAGTGTGACTATAGGACAGTCAAAATAAAAGGTGAGGGGAGAGGGTGTTGGAGATTGGAGTTTTCATTTTGCTGTTTCCTGATTGACTATAATAATTATTAGTTTTCCTTCTCTGAAAATCATAAGTTGATAGGTTTGTGAAAAAGTGATGTGGCTCCATAAAAAATAGTAGTTACAACTGCCTTAAAGAAAGTCTTTCAAAAGCCTGCATATGAAGTTGGGGCTCACTTTATGCTTAAAATAATGTTACCGTTTATAGCCAGTACTTTATATACATTGTTTCTGTTCTGCACAAACATGAGGTCAGTATTTTTGTCCTAAGTTTACAATTGAGAACCCTGAAGCCCAATGCAATGGCTAATTAGTGTCACACAACTGGCAAACGGCCAGCTGAATATGGAAACCCACCTGAGTCCAAAAGCAAGTACGCTTTTAGCACAACCCTCAGTGTCACTCCTACAACTTTAATTCGGGTCTTAAGTGGCCAGTTTTGTGTGAGTTGATGCAGACAAAAGGGACAAAGTTGATGAGCCTTTCACTCGCAGCTGCACGTGGGGAAGTTAAGGGTCTGGAAATGAGTGTGCAGGCATTGCACAGAGATGCAGAGGGACCAGGGGGAACACCAATCATGGAAAGTAGACAGGCGCAGCCACTGCATTTCCTAGAAAGCCCAAGTTTAAGCCCATCATGAGGAACCCAGAGGGACTTCCAAATTGTTTTTGTGACCTCAGGATTGCATTTATAGCTGCTGCTAAAACATACGTCAGGCCTTCCGAAGCAGAATTGACTCGATGCCCACCCTGTCCTCTGAGCTCCTGCTTTGTCCCTTTGGTACGATGAGTTATGCTGGTAGGTTTTCGTGCTTCTAATCACTAGGTGCTTGAATTAATAAGAGTAGCCATTATTTTAAACTCTAAACAGGAGATGTGAGGGACACTGCTATCCTCCAACTTACTTCTCATCCCTTTTTTCAACATATGGCTAAAATCGTCACTTTTTTTGTAATAATGCTTTAACATGGATGGCAAATAAAGCATTTAATATAAAAAAATACTAGGCCCATATTGATAGGGAGGCAACACAAATCTGGGATGCCTATCAGCTTTAAAATGTCGCTGATAGCAGGATACCATATAGAATCAGGTAGCTTCATCTCTCAGCTCCAGAACGAGGCAGGCCAGCTACCCAGGGGGGCGAGCACAGAGGGCAGGAGAAAGGAGCAATTATTTTCTGGCCCCTGGGTATGCTTTCGTTGGTATTTCTGAAAAGAATATTGGCTTGTTGGGCTGTTTTTCTCTGAAATTGCTTATTGCACAATCTGGAGGAAAACACTGTGTTGGAAGGCTCCAGAGTGATTCAGCACTCTCATTTAAGCCCGAAGTCACGTCTCTAATGCGGCTTTTGTCTGGAGAGGCGGCAGCTCAGCTCTGCAAACAATACGCCATCACTGGATCCAGCAGCTCTTTTGTGGGCAAGGCTGCTGCGATGCAGTTTTTCGTTGTGAACACAGTTTTAGTTGTTGCTTATTAATCAAGGCACCAGGCCTGGGGGGGTTTCACCCCCAAGTGTGAGCCTTTGTACACGGCTTTTAGAGGAGGAAACATTTCAGCATAATCCTAAGAGGCGGAAAGAGGGAAAAACTTAGCCAATGTGTACCCATGCGCACATGCATACACACACACAACACCCCAAAGGCAGGGAAAAGACTCATAACAGTGACTTGCAGCATAAATTCTTGCTGTTCACAGCCTGCTCCCGCGATAAAGACCTCATCATTCTGGTCCCTGCAATCACAGCTTTGACACACACTCCCCACCCCTTGCCTCTTTTACTTTGCCTGTGTCTGGTCATGTCCGGCTGGTCTTGAGACCTGTGAGAGCATCGTAGACCAGAATCCCAGCACAGGGCTGAAAAGGAGCTTCCAGATCAGCTCTTCCAACTCTCCTGGCTGTGGTCAACAAGGATCTGAGACCAAAGAGTTAAATAGCGTCATCCTAGGTCACGGAGAGGCTGTTTTAGAATCTCAGGTTCTTGCTGGAGCACACTGCATTGCTCTCCTTTTTGTCTTGGAGTTCGCATTTGTGCAGCCAGTACCTTAGCCCTTACTCCCTTGATGTTACCTAAGGACCCCGGGGCTTCTTGATGATGTGATGCTTCAGGATTAGGCAAAGCGAAGACCCGAAGTTTTCCTGGGCCAAAAACGTAAAGGCGCTGAATGGAGCGGCCCTGCCACTGATGCACAGTTGTTTTGTGTTCACACCAGCCTCACAGCAGCCCTGTGCAGGAGGTGTTCGTGAACCCATTTGTAAGATGGGAAAATGGAAGGTAGGATTCACACCCCGGCCCAGGGCTCTGATTCCCAGGCCAGTCCTCTTTCCATCTTGTCACGCGTGTGCCTCCCAGAGTATAATGCCTTAAGCCACAGGCTTAATTCCATTCTTGGTCCTTTGCTCTTGCCCCAGGGCCTGTGCACAGGCTGGTTCCGCTGCACGGAAGGCTTCCCCTCCACATCTGGATTTTCTCATCCCTAAGGTCACAGCTCACAGATCACCTTCTCAGGGGAGTTCTGCATCCTCCCAGCCATGCTTTATTTTATCACCTGACTTCATTGTCCTCAGAGCCCATACTGATATCTGAAGTCATCGTGTTTGTTCATTTTATTTATTTTTTTAAATACAGGGGCTTGATTGGTAACAAGCTGTGTTTACTATTTATTCAGAGAGGAAGGGAGAGGGAGAGAGAGATAGAAACATCAATGAGGAGAGAGAATCATTGATCAGCTGCCTCCTGCACGCCCCACAGTGGGGATCGAGCCTACAACCTGGGCATGTGTCTTGACCAGGAACCGAACCATGACCTCCTGGTTCATAGGTTGATGCTCAACCACGGAGCCACACCAGCCGGGCCATTTGTTTTATTTGACTACTATCTCTTGTCCCTGGGAAGTTCCTTTAGGCCTATTTTTCTGCATTTCCAAAGCCTGACACAGAAATGATTAATAAATATTCACGGAACAAATGGATGGTACAAATAAAGTCCCTCTTTCAACCACTTTATTCCTTTGGAAAATTTACTGCAGATATGGGTCCAGGTTGGGGGCTCAGTCTAGGCTTATGGTTCAAATTAGTGACCTGCAATGTTTTTTAGAGTTGAGACCTATAAACTTAATAGCATTTGCACTGTGCCTTAACCAAATAAAGAAGATAGGCCACAGACTTAGCGGTAATGAGAGAGAAAGAGATCTCTTTAAGATGGTTCACATTGAAGAAAAGCACCACAGCAGCCTGATTCAGGTTATTACTGGTGAAAGACCAAAAAGCCACTGGCAGACAGACAAACTTGATTGTCAACACCCACTTCCCAGCCTACTCTCTTAAAAAAAAAAAAAGTATTCATGAGCAGTGAGGGCATGGAGATATTCCATCTGAATTTTACTAATAAGCTAATCCTCCCACAACAAGCAGATATTACTACATATAAGATCATATCTTCTCTTAAAAATCTCAAGTACTTATTAACAGCACAAAAGAGGAAGTTCGGGATGGCCAGCCTCGATTTTCCAGGACAAGAAATGGAAGCACGAGGTGCCTCCTGAGGTGCCCAGGAGCACGTCACTCATCAAAGCCTCTGTTACCTGTGGAGGACCCTGATCACGGGGGGATCTCTTTGAAAATCACAACAGAGAGGAGAGAAAGGGCAAGCAGGTGAGGGGTGCCCCGAGGCACTGCAGTCACTTTGTACTGTGCAAACCGAGGCCATGGTCAGAACCTCAGATTCCCAGCTATGGTCACCACTTTGCCAGCAAATCAACTCACAAACCCATCGTTAGAACCAAGTCCCTTCAAGGGTTCCTGAGACCAGGAAAGCAGTCGCCGAGGAGGGGAGTTGTCGTTGCTGAAGGTCTAGAGTCCTTCCCATTTGCTACACAGAGAGATAGGTACCTGCCACCCGCTTCACAATAGGGCCAATATAAACCACTACGGGAGAATTTTTCCCAAAGATGAAAGGGAAATCAGACTCGTTAGGAAGAAGAAAGGACATAGAACCAGCCATTTGGGGGAATGTTTTCCCCCCCCAAAAAATCAATAATTTATATATGTTGCCATATACAGAGGGTTTTTTAAGAGGTAGTTATTTCCCTATTACACTGTTCACAAAACAGCCAAATGGACTTAGATGTTATCAGAATGGATTTGTCTGGACAAACCGCAGTGATGTTTCTCTCAGGAATCCATGGGTCAAGTCATGGCAGTGAAGTCGTAGAAAGAGTCTTAGATCTCATAAGCATTATTTAAACTCTCCGAGCCTCCATTTCTTCATCTTTGAAATGGAAAAAACAATACCTACTCTTCACAGGTTGCTGGGAAGATTAAGCGGGATGGATGTGTTTTCCCAGGTGCATGAAGGAAAGCACTCACTAAGTAAACCCAAATGCACAGATTAATCACAGCAGCATCTTAAAATCCAGATGGTCTTCAGACTCCTCTGCCTGTGTGGCAGCCGCGGATACACATCAGCCCAACCCTTCATATAAATGTCAGCATTTTCCTAGGGCTTAGCGTGGAGCAGTTTGCTGAAAACTGAAGGGCTATTGCTGCCCAAACAGTTCGTCCATGGCTTCTCTTCCCACACTCCAGGAGGCTAATTCACTCAGCTGCTGATATTTACAAAGTGTTGTTAGAACCCAGTGTGCCCACATACTACCCACTGTACCTAAACCAACTAAACGAGCAGGGGCATCTACGCGAGCTGAGTATCAGTTCTACTTGTTGAGGGTTCATTTCTTAGGTGCTCGAGTCTGTAGGGAATAGGTTTCCCTATTGCAGAAACCTAAATTGCTGCGAATCCTACAATCCATAAAGGGCAAGAGGACACTGAATTTCAAGATTCTTAGAATGATGTGGAGTCATTTTACAAAAGACAAAACTTGCGGCAAAAACTCACAAGACTTTTTATGTCAACCTATGCTCTTTTAGGAACACTCAGAGCACGCAGAGGAATTCTAAAAGAGAGATAGGCTGAGCAGTCGATTTTTAGCTTTAAACTGACTCATTTTGCCAGTTGTCGAACTTGCAGAGAGCTGGAACTCCTTAGTGGATCTGCTTTTCATTTTGTCAGTGGCTGCACTTGCTGAGAAATATTTCTGTCACCTTAGATATTTCTTGGGCTGTATTAACCACCCTAACAAGGTCCATAATGGCCTGAGCTGGCAAGCATTTTGTTGTTTGTGGAAATTTTCACCCAGGAGGTCATTTGTCCAGACAGGGTTGGAGGTTATTCACAGAGAGTGTGTTGCCTTCTCACATCCTTTCAAGTACTGTCACACATCACCTGTGCCCCACCCTCCAGGTACGAGCAGTAACTAGCACTGATACTGGGGGACAGATGACCCACCGCTATCTTTAGCTTGAAAGTAGAGGGTGGGAATGATTAATAGGACCTATGCCGGTGTCCCCTAAGAACGGGCCAGCAGTCCAAGTTACAAGTCTACAGCAGTCTTGAACTCAGTCTCCTCAGTGCGGGTGCCCTAGCACAGTAGATTCCAGGCATGGGATCTCCGCACTAATTTGATTCCACACTGGCTAGTGCAGAGGGACTTCTCAGCAAGCTGCCAGCCTTGCCCTCAGGCCTTTGGCTGCCTGGGATGAGGACAGTAGGACCAGAACCCAACAGCAGGGCTCACCTCCTCTCCAATGACCCCCAGCCACACCAAGGACTTTTTTCACAATCCAAATACATTGTGAAGGATTCGAGAAGGAGCGTTTTTAGAAAGAGCTGCTATGAAGTCAAGGTACTTGTTTTCTAATGACAAGGTTTAACTTGGACTGAAAGATAGTAAGTAATCATTTGAATAGAGGAACGATTGTACGGGTATGTCCCCAAAATGTATTACACCAGTGTGGGAAATGGCATTGAAACAATGGGGTTTTGTTCATTGGTATGTGTAAGTAAGGCTCTATGGATGACAATATGCAATGTGACCACCAAAAACCCAGTGCATATATTTCTGAAACTTAACGTGTCCAGAAGGAGAAAGGGAAAAGGCCTGCCCCAGAGCAGACCCGTTAAGTGCCTCTTGCAGTTGCATTCAGCTCCAGGCACCATGTTCTGAAAAGGAAAGTTGTGACTGACAGCGCTCAGAGGAGCATGACCAGCCTGACACAGCATCCTGGGGTGAGGACTGAGAATGATGTGAAAGTGACCAGCTACAAGCGCCTGAAGGAATGTCATGTGGAGCCAGATTGGATTTATTCCATATGGTATAAGGGATGGGTCCTGGACAAATTAGTGGAACCTAACAGCCCAAGCTGACACCTTGAACTGCTCCGACTTGGGTTGTGAGATAATAAATGCCCTATTAGCTAAGACTCTGACCTTTTGGCAGAAATTTAAAAGAAATTCACGTTAAATAGGGAGTTGACCTTGGTAAGCTCTGAACCCCTCCCAGAGCTTTAAGTTCAGTTATTTTCTAATACCCATGTTTCAGTGGACAGAATCAAACACCTACCTTTTCCCTCTGTGCTTTGGTGACCCATAGATCTATAAATTTGAGTAAATTGTGTTTTCAGGTCTCTCTTGATAAGGAATTATCTTGTAATATACTTGGTCAAAAAATTGCAGATATCTACTTTTCATCAGAGAATATATAAGTAAATGCTTCCTGACCACTAGGTTATACAGAAATGTTTATAGCATTTCTCCTAACTCCAGAACAAGAGGTAAATTCTTATTTAGGAATGTATCTTAGGTTATTAAATTTAGTGGCATGTAGAAATCATTAAGAGTTAGAAGAGATGGATAAATTTTTTCTCACTAGAAATTATATATAAGCATGTAAAAGGGAAAAGGAGTAGAAAGACATTTTAGATCACTGAGTGAGCAAGACAGTAAAAGCCACTGGGCTTAATTCAAGCCCTTGTATATCAAATACACACACATCCTGATACCAGAGAATAAAAAGTCATCACAATTAAATCACAGTTCTCTTTTTTTTTCTCTTAAAAGTGAGAAGGGATAAATTAGCTGATTACTATGGTCTCTTTTATCTTAAATATTTTATGATTTTGTCAGAACCTCTGAAAGTGAAGAGAAATGGAAATGGACAACACAAGAGTAGAATTTGATTTGTAATGACTGTGTATCAGGTTGCAAAAAAGTGATAGGTATGGAGGAGAAAGCCCATTCCATCAAGTTAACCTGTTAATCTGTTTAAAGACAACAACCTTGGTGCTCAGAAACTAAAAAGACACAAAATTGAAATCAACCCCACTTGGTAAAAAAGGAACAAAATTTTAGAAAGAAATTATGCCCAAAACAATGTGTGTAGAATGAAGAAAACCACTGTAGTGATCCAGCTTCACAGCTAATGGTTTGTATATTTCACAAGGCTGCTAAGTAACATTTGTTGGGCTCATAAGATCACATGGGTGACCGTGTGGTTGGCCACAGATGTCATCCTTATTTCCATCCTTTCACAATTCTGGAAAGTGTTCTGATCATTCTCACTGTTCCATCGTGGAGGATTCTCTTTGTAGAGCAAAAATGGACTAATAATTATAGATATAAATGAATACCTGGAAGGAATCAAAGGTCAGACATTTCCTCAATGAACAGCAGCATATGTTCCCCAAACTACTTTCTATTGCAGATTTGTGATAATATAGGCAATTTTGCAGATTCTAGAGTGGAGAGCTAGATGCAAGCCAGGATTTTTGATTCCAAACTAGGCCGTTGACCTTTGACAACTAGAAATGAAAATAAGAACGTGTCACACTTAAATTCCAAATTCCAAAATGATCCCAACCACGATTCCCTGCCTTTATTTATTATCTTGTTTCCTGGTTTAGTTGGTTCCCAAGAGCTTGAGAAAGAACATGTGACTGACTCTGCTGAAAAGATATCACATCTAGAAAAGAAATTGTATTTAGAAAGTAATTTAGAACACAAACATTACTAAGCAGTGTTTTCACATTCCTTGAAAAAAAAGCAATATTGTTTTTACAGAGCATTTAGGCATCAGGAAGAGATAGCAGATTCAAACTTTGAATCAATATTTGACAGATGCTATACTCCTCAACTGGCTTCAACAAGACATCATGTGCAGTCAGTAGTTCCCAGGCTGTGAGATCAAATCCCAACTCAGCCACTTGCCAACTGTGTCATTATTTTTAGAAAGCTACTTAAATTCTCTGAATTTCATTCTGGTTCTTCACATGCACGAGGGGATTAATAATGCCCACCTCTCAAGGTCACTGTAAGAATTAAATAAGCTCAGGCGTGGAGGAACGTTTAGCGAAGCGCCTGTTACTTAGTTAGACGCCCCATCATGTTCTCTCCTTCAGTTTCTTCCTTCTTTTCTTTTCTTAAAATCAAGCAGCTTGGAGAAGCTGTAGCAATAATGTTTCATTCAAGCAGAATATAGGTCTGTGAAATCAGGAAATTCGGGTCCGACTGATCACTGCCTTCCTTCTGACAATAACAGTGAGGGAATATGGCACATCTGTCTGCAAAGAGGTTTGCAGCTTTACAAAGGACTTGGACGTTTCCTCTTCTAGCCCTTATGACAGAAGGCTCTGTGATGTGGGAGCTAGGAAATCCATTTGACACATAAGGACCTGAAGCTCTGGAAGGTCAAGAGTCCTCCCCAAAACAAGCTATCAGAACTAGAAATTAATAAGTTTTCTGACCCAAGTGTCTACGACACTCCAGCAGTGTCTTTTTCTATTTCTCAAAGCTCTCCCTGAGGCCAAACCCTGAGCATCTCCAGGGGGATGTACACTAATCTCTGGTTTACTTTAGATGTTATGTCACCTGCAGGTGCCAAGACCAGGGGTTGCCTTCCATGATCACTTGTGCTGATGATAGTCTGTGTTCGTGCTCCAGAGCAGGGCCATGCAAGCACTCTTCTATCAATAGCGGAAGTGATCCTCTCCACTACTTGTGGTTTTAACGATTCGGCTATTTTAGTAATCACAGTTCTCTAGGATGTCCAACATGTATCAAGGAAACCATGTAAAAGGCTATGGAGCCGATTAATCAAGTACAGCACTTTTTGTTATCTTTCCATTAGTAGAATCCATAAAGCTGAAAAGAAGGATTCTGAGATAAGAGGATCCTTTGCTTGGGCTCCTATAAAAGGAAACCCACCAGTCTGCCGTCTGCTAATGCAGGGGAGGGCCTGGAAAGAATGACGCAGCCTCCAGTGCCCTGGGCTGGCCGGCCTGCAGAACCGGCAGATTACCATCAACTTTGCTGTCACATAAAAGATGCTCCCAGCTTGGCTTTCTTTTTTTTTTTTTTTAATGCTTCACTCATCTTTGCAAGGAACACACTTTTAAGTGTAGTCCAGATGGTGATGGATGCACATGTTTCTTTGTCCTTCTCCAAGACAGGGTAATTGTGCATCACCCGTGCAGGCAGTGGTCATTTTTAATATTTAAATGACATCTGAGGTGGAGATTAAAATCTGTAAAGAGTAATGAGATCCTAGGGAAAAAGAAGGGAAAGCCACTTCTACTTTCAAATGCAGTAAAACAGATGCACCTCCCTTTCCAGACATAAGTATTAAAATATTTAAGATTCCCTGTAATGCTAGAAGCCCACAGGAGGAAATCTCAACCTCTCTCCTCTCTCTCTCTCTCTCTCTCTCTCTCTCTCTCTCTCTTCATTACACATGTATAGATCATGAAGTTGATTCCAGAGGGCAAGCTACATTTTGTTTTTGAAAGCCTAGAATGTAACCCCTGATAACCCAGCATATGAACTGAGCAATTAATTAATGATATGGAAATACAGTCACAATCCTTAATTATAGGAAAATAGTAACTACCATAATAACTATTATCTTGAAATATCCTCAAATACTTTACAGAGGTGATGTAATTTTTTCTGGCACACCCCTCATAGGAAAGGTGTCATTATGTTCATCTTGAAGACAAATATAATCTCTACTCTCGATTGATGTGTCATTTCTTCTGAGAAGCTTCATGATTTGTTTCCTTGTTCATCTTCACAATATGGACTTAGACACTCAAAATTAAGTAATTTTGTAGAGTTAGGGGCAGAATAATCTGTATTTCTATAGATGATTGATTAAAATTCAATGTTTTCTAAACTGTTTTGATCATATATCCTATGAAATTATTAAATGTCCACAAATACGGATCTCTAAAAGTATCAGGTACAAAATAAATATAACTTGAAAGTCTAGTGTTTTTGCAGAACTTTCCTGGGGTGCATGCAGCAGCCCCCTTGCCCCCACCCCTGCCTCCACTTTGGAATAGGCAACTGGGGAAGAAGGAGGTAGAGAAAGAATTAACATGGTGCTTTTCTTCCTCATTCCCTCCAATTCACCCTGACAATTGCAGCTCTCACAGTTCTACCTGGAGCTAACATTTAGGGTAAAAGGAAAATGGGAAGAAAAGTGAAAGAAGAAAGAAAAAAAAAGAAGAAGAAATGGTTGAAAGACACAAGAAAGGAGTGGGTTATAGAAACACGGAATGGCTGTTCCTACACATTAGCGTTACGGCATAGGAGGCTTCTGAGAGGGTGCCGTGACAAAATACCACAGACCCACAGACTAGGGAGCTTAAACAATAGGAATTCATTTTTTCACGGTTCTGAAGGATAGAAGTCCAAGATCAAAGTGTTGGCAGGTTTGGTTTCTCCTGAGGCTGCTCTCCTTGAGTTGGGAGAGGGAAGGGCCACCTGCTCGCTGTGTCCTCATGTGGTCTTTCTTGTGTGTGCCCACATCCCTGCTGTCTGGCTGTGAGTCCCAACTTCCTCTTCCTATACAGATACAAGTCAGCATGGATTAGCGTCGTTTTAGCTTACATATCTCTTCAAAGGCCCTGTCTCCAATATATTCACATTCCGAGGTGCTAGGATTTAGGGCAATGAATTTGGTGGAAACAATTCAACCCATAATACATACTTTTTTAAAAAATATATTTTACTCATTTTTTACAGAGAGGAAGGGAGAGGGAGAGGGATACAGACTTAGAAACATCGATGAGAGAGAAACATCGATCAGCTGCCCCCTGCACACCCCCTCCTGGGGATGTGCTCGAAACCCAGGTACATGCCCGAAACCCAGGTATGTGCCCTTGACTGGAATCGAACCCCAGACCCCTCAGTCTGCAGGCCGATGCTCTATCCACTGAGCCAAACCGGGTAGGGCCGTATTTTATTTAAAAACATCTCCTGCTTTTAGGCAAGGGTGATCTTAGAAATATGTAATGACCATACAGCATGAGTGCTGGAGGAAATGGTTGTTAGAAGATACACTGAAGCACATTAAAATGTTCCAAGTTCACTTGAGTGAGCATGAATTCGAATTGGGCAGAATCAAACCAGAAGTGGTTAGGAGTGCTCCGCCCACAGGAGCTAGGAGAGAGACTTTGTCAGAATAGAGGACATAGTTTGATTGGCTGTAGCTTAAGCGGTTGCCTTTTTGGGGAAAGCCGAGGTGGTTGTCTGTGACTGGTTGTTCTTAAGTCTCATTTTCTCAGAAGTATATTTACAGGGATCCCCATGGCTCAGGTTTAGTCTGCTTCCCTAGGTTACCAAGTATGAGAGCCACCTGGGTCTCCTGGCTCCTTGTTGGTTCCTTGAACACAGTCAACAATGCTTGTTCCCTCCAGTGAGTCACTCAGGTGACCTGACTTAAGACCTCTCCCTGGTTAGTCTCCCAGGGTGATGCCATTCACCTGCTGGAGGCTTCCTCCCAACAGTGTACGCGAGACCTTCCAGAGCCTCAGGATGAGACAGATCCTCCAAGTTTGTTTGCATGCTGGTTCTGACCATGGCCTCCTGGAAGAGCTAGCCTCCGCCTCTCCTCCCTCCCTGTAAAAGGACAGATGATAAACCCCGCCGTTCCCCTTTCCACATTTTGTGAGTGAGAGGGTGTTTCCAACATGACTTGCACCAGAGGGGGCCTCCCCGAGGAGAGCCCCTCTCCTCTGGGGAGCACTCACATGTGCTCTGTGTGGGCAGCCTCAGATCCAGCAGTCCTCTGGGAGGTCGGACGGCCTCCCCTGCCGCCAGCTGCACCAGGTGAATGAGGGGTAGTAGACCCTGGAGACGAGGTTGGGGGCTTGGGGTGGTGAGCAAAGGCCTCAAGGAGAAGTTCTAAAACGGCTGCGAAACACACGCATATGTGTTTGCCCCCACTTTAGAAAGAACTGATCTTCAATAGCGCGATTTAAAAATATGTGAACGGGGGTTATGTCACACCATAAACAAAGTCTCCAATTTCGAACACTGTTACATTGATTTCCTGGTTCCTTTAAGCGGTAAGCCTTTCTTTCTGCATTTAAACAGTATGCATTTCTTTCCGTATTGATAGTATAATCTAATTGGCAAAATGATGATATGTGTATATATTATGTAATTAAGTAGTTATATAAAGTCAGGAGAAATTAATGCATGTATTCACTCACTTAACAAGCTTTTAGCCAGCTTATTCCACATGGTGGAAACGAGGCCAAACATTAGGAACACAAAAAGGAACACATTCCTGCCCTTGACGGGCTCAGCGTTACCTGGAGAAGTGAGGCAAAGTGAACAGGTATAATCTAGACCAGGGGTCCTCAAACTACGGCCCGTGGGCCACATGCAAATACAAATGTGGTATTTGTTCCCATTTTGTTTTTTTACTTCAAAATAAGGTATGTGCAGTGTGCATAGGAATTTGTTCATAGTTTTTTTTTAAACTATAGTCCGGCCTCCAACAGTCTGAGGGACAGTGAACTGGCCCCTGTTTAAAAAGTTTTAGGACCCCTGATCTAGAGACTGGGTCTCATTGGACTCCTGCATGACAGTCACCTCAAGGCCTGGTTCATACGGACGGCTGACCGCCTTCCATCCCCCACCCCCCAGTTTCTGATTCAATGGGGCCCGAAATGTGCATTTCTAACACGTGCCCTGGTAATGCCGCTGCTGGTGAGGGTCCACTTTGAGAACCACTGATCTAGTGTTACAAGTGGCAGCTGAGGAGGAGTTTCCAGCACTGGCTGGTGGCCAGGGGGTTCAGGGAAGGTTTCATAAAGGAAGAGAGTTTCAAAGGACAGGTGGGGAAGGATCAGGAGGGGGGATTGGGACATGCCAAGTACATTTAGTTCTGAAGGACAAAAGGAGACAGTACATATGGTTTGAAAAAGAATGCAAGTAATTCCATTTGGCTAGGATGCAGTCTGAGTTTGAAGTAGTTGCGGGAGATAGAGCTGGAGAGAGATGCAGGCCCAGAGCCACGGTGGAGGGCCCGGGTGAACATTGTCCTCTGAGGATTATAGACCCGTGAATGTCCAGAGCTGACGTTGGAAGACAGCAATGTGTTCCAAGAAAAGAATCCTGGTAGAAGAATTCTGTCAGTTCCCTTTCTTCAGAACTGGCTTCCTTCGGAGTCTGGCACAGGGCTCCATGGCCTTTTGGAAGGAATCTTTGTCATTTCTCTGAAGTGACAAATCTCACTGGAGGTGACAGGAGAATCGAAAGGGTGTGTTGATTGCCTGTAACCAGAACTGTGTGGAGGGGATTAAGGTTTTTTTGCCATTAATCCATGACTTTGAGCATGACCTTGAGTATGATACAATAATTGTTTCGTTATGATTCATTCTTAGAAAACTCTAAGCTTCACCCACCTCTAAGGGCCTCCAGGTCACTCAGAGGGGAGGGTGACAGGCCTGGGAAGGAGGGGTTGGAGAGGTGGAGACCCTGATAGAAAGGGAGTGACGAAATGTGCTCTGTTCCTTTCTCTCTAGGGGAAGATGATGACGACGACGAATGTGGGGAGGAGAAGCTGCCCTCCTGCTTCGATTATGTGATGCACTTTCTGACTGTGTTCTGGAAGGTCCTCTTTGCCTTCGTGCCCCCTACAGAATACTGGAATGGCTGGGCATGTTTCATTGTCTCCATCATCATGATTGGCGTACTGACAGCTTTCATTGGCGACCTGGCTTCCCACTTCGGCTGCACCATTGGCCTGAAAGATTCGGTGACTGCGGTCGTGTTCGTGGCACTCGGAACCTCAGTACCAGGTAGGGAATACATTTGCCTTATGACCTTATCCTGCCTAACAATTGCAAGGACTGTGATAACAAACCAGGCCTCTGAAAGACAGGAGCCCCAAAGGCATAAATAATGTCACTGCCAGGACATTGTCATGGCATTTTTCAAGGTTAGAAAGCTGATCAGTATCATGATGATGACAGGAAAGCATTCCCAGAGGGCCTGCATGGCCTGCATGGTGAGGGCAAGTTGATTTGATGGATAGATTGGTAGATGAGCTTCCCAATACAATTAGCCCTTTCAAAAGGACAAAACAAAACAAAATTACAGAATCATGTTCAAGAACAAAATTTCCGTCTTTTATATAATTAGCAAAGTTTGGATGATTTCCATGAAACTCTGTATTCATTGGGTGACTGAGATAAATACTGACTGAAGACCTGATTTAATGTTCTCTTGACCCAAGTATTAATGGGAGTAAATACAAAGAGGCAGACATTGGTGGGGACAGGGAAGAAGTAACCGCACAAAGTGCACATTTCATGGGTGTCCCTTCGTGCATTCCTATAAGCTGAATTTTTCTTCCAGCCCACAACTGTCGCTCATTATGGTTGGGCAGACTTCTGAGTAAGACTTCATCCTCCCAAACATGACATTAACAGCAGTAATTTTAAAACTTTTGTGGGTATCAAGATTACCTGGGAGCTTCTTTAAAAAAAAAAAAAAAAACGAAAGTCTGAAACCCACCACTAACCTATGAAATCAGAAGACCTAGGGCCCAGAAATGTGTGTTTTGAGCTCACAGGTGATTCTGGTGCACATCAGAGCTTATTGTAACTGAAGTCTGGGCCTCTTCCCCAGCACAAGTTGACACCTTGACAGATGTACGGTATTAACTCTGAGCAGCCCGCATTCTCTACCATGTAGCACAGTGGTTCTCAACCTTGGCTGCACATTAGAATCACCTGGGAATTTTTTTAAAATCCTGATTTCTGGACCTGATCCTCTGGGAATTCTGTTTCTTTGTGACTCATGTTGTGGCCCCACCCCATAACAAAAAAACCACAGAATTTCTGGAGGATAGGGCCCAGAAATCAGGATTTCAAAAAGATTCCCAGGTGATTCTAATGTGCAGCCAAGGTTGAGAACCACTGATGTACCAGGTCAAGGACAGGTGTTACAGTACTTGACCTGGGGGAACGGCAGGACTTAAGGGGAAATACAGCCCTGCTGATGGTACCATTCAATGTTCCATAGTTATCACAGCCTTTTGTCAATGCTGTGATTTCTACATGCCATCCTTAGCAACCTTGGCTTTTGGTTTTGAGTCTGAAAACAAGTACAGTTTGTATCATGTATATCCGTCCGCTGGAATCCTCTAGTTCAGTGGTTCTCAACCTTGGCTGCACATTAGAGTCACCTGGGAATCTTTTTAAAATCCTGATTTCTGGGCCTCATCCTCCGGAAATTCTGTTTCTTTGTTATGGGGTGAGGCCACAACATGAGTCACAAAGAAACAGGATTTCCGGAGGATGAGGCCCAGAAATCAGGATTTTAAAAAGATTCCCAGGTGACTCTAATGTGCAGCCAAGGTTGAGAACCACTGTTCTACTTGTTTTCCACTCAGATACACATCATCTCAGTGACTGAGTATCAGTTACTTCTCTGAGCCTCACTTTATTTGTAAAAGGGGGATAATCATACTTTGAAATGCGGTAAGGACTGGAAAAAATGCCTATAAATTGTGCAGCTGGTGAAGCTTCTGGGACATGGAAGGAATTTAATAAAATAGCAGCTTTTGTGATGAGTTATGTTGCATAGCTAAGGAAGATCTGACCAGCATGTATTTGGTCAGCCATAGCATATGTGCTATCCAACTGGTGGACAATTTGGGGGTCCTGATCACAGGCCTGGCATGTTTGCTCAGACTTCTGGCATGGTTTTGGTGTCCAACTGAATTGATGGGGAGCCAGGGGATTTAGAACGTACTCTTACTCCTGCTCTAGTGAGCAGGGCTGTGCAAAGTCTTCCAGTTGGCTGCTCATCCTCCAAGCAAGGCAGGCTGCCTCTCAACCTCAGCTCTGTTCTGGCAGTTCCACGTTTGGTCTTTATTTTGAATTTTTTCCAGAAATGACCAGAAATTTACCAAGTAGGAGGAAAACTGTAAAATACTCATATTTCAAGTTGCTTTGTTTATAGAACATATATACAACTAAAAGAACTAAATGCTTGAGATCTACTTTGCCTAAGGCTTAAATTGCTCTATCAAATGGTGCTCAGATTAGCACATACTGTTGTTGGCTGTGGCTTTAACCCTTGAGGAAAATGTGTTCAAATTATGGTAAAAAAGGGAAAATTAGGTCTCCCATCACAGTTATTCAAAGTCAGCAGTTGGTCCTAGCAAATGAATCTCTTGCTTTCAAAAGGATTTTAAAAAATGCCTTTCCTACATCAAATCCTTGGTCCAAAAAAATTTTTTTTTAATTTCCCAACTCCTCATCTCAATATCTCAAAACTGGCTCCTTTTTCTAACACCAATCTTTCAAAATGGCTCCCTGCATCTTTTGTATAAATGCTTTTGAATGGTGTGCCATCATACAACTAGAAAATATTTTTCTGTAACACAAAATGTGGATTACAGTAAACCTCAGTGTTTGGAGGATCATTTGTTTTGCCACTTAAAACCAGCTCAGTTCCCAGGGAGAGGCATCAAGAGGTAAGAAAGCCTGTTGGGGAGAATACAACAGAATAATT
>NW_006285248.1:2006162-2019208 GCF_000327345.1 Myotis davidii | reverse complement strand
ACACTGCCGTAAATTCTTCCCATCGGGATACAGATTTCTTTGCTCTGCTATTGGGAGAATTTCTGTAATTTGTTGCAATATTAACTGTGCAGCATGCTCCCCAAGCAATATATTCATAGGCAATCGCAAATAATCATATCTATATAAACAGACTTTTATTTTCAAAAAACAGCTGTGCAGGTTGAACAAGATGCTGAATGAACATAATATTTCTGACTTTTCCTCACTGATGATTCCGAGCAGTGCTTTATTTTATCTCCTGAATTAAAAAAAAAAAAAAAAGAATGCTGTTGTTCTCCGGTGACAAAGCCCAGTTGCTACAGGCAGAAGAAGGATGAGGAACACTCTTCCTCTTTGCTCAAGGTCTCCCATTAACTGGCATTGGTCCAGGGCCCAGCTTTTTCTCTAGGCTGTCTTTTTTTTTTGCTTCAGTACATATTTATTATTTCAAGATAGCATTAGAATTCAAATATATTAAGCCAAACTGTTTTTTCTTTCTATTGTTGACTCTATTACAGCTTTTCCCACATCCCCCTTTGCCTCCCTCCACACAGCCCCCGCCCCTCCCCTAGGCCCTCATCACATTATTGTCTGTGTCCATGAGCTACGCATATATGCATATATATTCTTTGCTTGATCTCTCCCCGTCCTCCTCTCTGCCCCCTCCCCTCTGAGATCTGTCAGTGTGTTCCATGCATCCATTAGGCTGATGTCTTGACCCTTTTCCTAAAGGAGAAGAGCTCCTGGCAAGTGTCTGATTCACCGCTGCCCCTTTCTAGGTGAGACTCTTAGGTTCTTAGCCTTTGATGGCCCGAAGGGCATTGGAAACATTCCCTGCCTAAAGGAAGGATTAAATACCATTTGAAGTATTTTTTTTTTACCAAATTGCTGAAAATCCATGGGGAAAAGAGCTTATGACTTTGTAGGTGAGACAGAGCTTCCTCCTCATACCAATGGGGAACAAATGCTCATTAAAACCCCCTGGCAGAGAAACATTCCTGAGGGTCCGCCTTAGGTGTGCTCAACCTTAGGTGTGCATAGAGAGCTCCAAGACCCACACAGGTTAGTAGAGGAAGGACCTGCTTTTCCTGAATCACCTTTTACAAAGCTGCCTGCCTGGAGAAGAGCCCTGAAGTCTCTTTCCACCTCCGTGCATCTCTTGTCTTCATAAACTCTTGAAAGTGTGGCGGCCATGCGATTCAAGTTTATTTCTGTAACATGAATTGTAGATTGCAGTTGGGGTGAGCCAACGCCTGGTCTCCAGCCCTCTTCTCTTCTCAGTCCGTGCTCCCTGGCCTGGGCCATCACATCAGACTCCAAGCCTTGAATGCCATCAGTATGCCAACGATTACCAAATGTGGATCTCTAGCCTCGAATTTCCCTAGTCTAGATTCATATACCAACTGCCTTCCCTGTATCAATGCCAGATGTGTAATTTGCAGCTCAGAATTACCATGTCCAAAATAGAACTGTTGATTTCCACTGCCTAAGCTCCAAACCATGTTTTCCTCAACCCTTCAACCAAACCATGTTTTTCGAAAATCAAACCATGTTTTCCACCAAACCATGTATCCTTCAACCAAACCATGTTTTCCCAGATCTTGCCTTTCTCAGGAAGATGGTACCATCATCCAACCAGGTGTCTTTGGTTCCTTTTCCTCATCCCCACAGTCAGTCCATTTATAATACTTGCAGATCTTTCTTCTAAAGTGTACCTTGATTAAACCCACTTAGCTCCCTTTCTACCACTACCCTCTGGTCTAGACAGTAGTTCTCTCTCACTCAGACCTGTGCCCTAGCCTTCTGTCTGTCTTCATGCTCCTGCTATAGATTGTTGTTGTTTTTTAAATATATTTTTATCTCAGAGAGGAAGAGAGAGAGATAAAAACATCAATATGAGAATCACTGATGGGCTGCCTCCTGCACACCCCCTACCTAGGGCCGAGCCTGCAACCCAGGCAGGTGCCCCGACTGGGAATCGAACCATGACCTCTTGGTTCATAGGTCAACACTCTACCACTGAACTACATGGGCTGGGCTGCCATAGATTGTTTTAAGATATAAATCAGGCCACATTTTAAGGGCTTCCTATTTCACTTAGGATAAACCTTAAAAGCATCCTTCCGGCTTATAAAGACCCATGTGACTCAGCTCTACTATCTTTCCATGTGTTTTCCCCACTATTCTTCAGCCCCACTGATCTTTTACTGTCCTCCACACGCCAGGTTTGCTCCTTTCTCAGGGTTGAGCTAGCTTTCAAAAATGCCCTTTCCTTCATTTATTCAAGACCGGCTCTTTGTCTCCATTACATCTCATCTTAAATGGCACTTCTTTAAAGAGACCTTTCCGAACCATGCAACGTGAACTGGTCAGCCAACTCTTCTGTATTATATAGCCTTATTTTCTGAATTTATTCCTTTCTGTGTTTATTTATTTATTCACATAAATATTATTTTCTAACTCAGTGGTTCTCAACCTTCCTAATGCCGTGACCCTTTAATACAGTTCCTCATGTTGTGGTGACCCCCAATTTCATTGTTACAAATTGAACATAATTAAAGCATAGTGATTAATCACAAAAACAATATGTGTTTTCTGATGGTCTTAGGCGACCCCTGTGAAAGGGGTCGCCACATGTTGAGAACCACTGGTCTAACTCTCCTCACTGAAATGTAAACTTCATGGGAGCAGAAAACTTGTCCTTTTTTTTCTCTCTGCCATATCCCTGGCTGCTAGAATAATGCCTAACATATAAGTAATGCAGTTGTGTGTGTGTGTGTGTGTGTGTGTGTGTGTGTGGTACATATAGATGAATGTACAATAAGTCATTTGCACATTAGTATGAATTGGTTCAGTCAGATTGCTTTCTTCCTAATACCTGCTAGAGACAACTAAGAAAGTTATGACAATGAGATGAACAGTAGATAATCTTATTTTTGAGGAATAGAATATGTCTGAGTAGGGATTATAGTAAGAAGGGGCAAAGGTAACCTAAGAACACCAAGAAGCTCAGAATAGAAACATTTTCCCTCTTGCATAATTTTAGCCGTGGTGGGAACTTTGATGAGGAACAAGATATTATTTTTTTGCCTTTATTTTTTCCTCTGCAATAATCCCTGCTTCCAAGACTCAGAACTCAGCTTGGCACTTTGAAACATTAGGCATACTCTGTGGAGTGCTAAACAGGCATTTTGCAATGGCCTGGCCTGTGTTCCTAGCTATGTTACATCACATGGCTTCTGTGGAATAACAGTTTCAAAATTCAAGAGGGAAAAAAAATCTAAGAAGGAACATCGGGAACCCAGCTCTTTTTTTTTTTTTTTATGCGCAAGACCACCTGGAATGGCACATTCTTTTAGCTTACAGTTATTTACTTGGGTAAAACCTGGGTATATCGAGTCAAGACATTCTAGCTGCTATACTAGGTTCCAAATATGGATTGTACTTTCATTTCTTGCTCCTCTTGGATTCGGAAAAGTGAGAATTCTTTTTAAATTACTCAGGAAACTCTTAGGTGCTGATGAGTTGGGGATATTTTTACCTCCCTAAGTCCTGCCCTGGTCTTTCTCCAGACATCTTGACGGAGCTTGCCTATTGCTCCCTTTATCTTCCCTTTACAGATGTTCACTCCTGGAGCCAGAGCAGTTTAAAAACTGGGCATATGAGGCTGTCCCTTCGCCTCTGGCATCGTCAGATTTTCTGCTGGCTTGAAGTGTTATGAATATCTTTTGGATTCTGTCAAGTAGGAATTATTTCACGGTAGAGATTTTTAAGTGGAAAAGAAATAGACCATTTTAGGTTTGTTTTGTTTTTTTCCTGTTTTGTAAATAGAAACTTTTTAGAAATAGAACTTTTAGAGGAAATGCATGCCACTTTAAAATTACATCATTTCCAGACTTCTAAATATCATAGGAAGAATTTTATATACAACTGGTTATACCAGCTGTTTACTTCGCTCTCGTAGTACAGGGGTCATGAATATGTGCCAAGGGGGTCTGGTGACAAGAGCTTTAGAACTGAATTCAGGGAAGCGAACTTCTGTTATTCACTGTGTGGCTGGAATCCATCTATTGACTCTGAGCCTTGCTTTCCTTGCCTGTAAAATGGGCATAATAATATGTGGCAATTTAAATAGACCCAATGATAAGATTAGTAATGTGGATCTCAGAGCATTTTGTAACTGACAGCTGATACAAAATGCAGGAAATAATTTTCATTATTTGCACTGAGTTTAACTCTTAAAATATCAACAGTAAGAAAAACCATGAGAAAATGGGATGAATGGGGAAAGTTTCATGAGTAGAGAAAGAAGTTTAAATTCATCATGTAGTTCCATTGTATTCAAGGCATAAACACCGTGTATATTATCTATTAAGTTGTTTAGATTAAAGTGATGTGAAGCTATTTGCCTCCTCCCAAAATTTATTTATTTGTGTCCCTTAAACTGTTTTTTCGAAAGTTAGATTTTTCTCTTTGTCACTGTGCTAGAAAACATTATATTATTTGTTTTTGTGACAAAAAAAATAATTAGCTATTGATGGTTTCAATTTTTCATCTTTTAATTTCCTGACTTCTAATTATTCTGAAACTAAGATCTTCTAGAGCATATTTAAGTAACAAGTTTATTATAGTTTATTATGTCCACTGCCTTGTTTTTCAGTGGGTCCTAAAGTGACTTGAATGGTTGTGCAGGTTGTATACCACCATCTCAAGGGGTTGCCATAGTCCAACTGAGACTCCTGGACACATACTGAGTACCACATCCACAGGAGTGCACATGGTGGCCCCGGGGAAAGGCCACTTGACAGCTTATACGAGACTGAGCACCAGCACCCTCAGTTACATGAGGAAATTGGGACTCAGAAAGAATGTGATTTGCCCATATTTTGCCCAAGTTTATATTGATAGTAAATTCTGGAATCCATATGATTGCTCTTTCTCCTCAACTAATACTTAACCCCTCTATCATTCCACCTTGGATGTATTTTTAAGATAAGCTTTGCATACAGAAGCTTTCCCACATCTCTCACAATTTTTGGAAATTACTCATTTCCCTCTTTGCTTCTATTTTAGTATTTTCCACTTTTAAAGCATGCAACAATGAGTTCATATTTTAGCTCCTTGAAGTCAGACTTTGTCATTATTTCCTTTGACATGGAAAACAGCTAGTAAAGTCCGTACTTCAAAAAATTTCAGAAATGAACAAAGACCTATTTCTATAGCCATAAACGCGTAGCAGTTCCGGCCTGTAAAAATTGAAACACTAGGACAACTAGAAACTCTTTTAAATATGTTCAGTTCTGACCTAGCTCGCAAAATAAATAAATAAAAATGCCCAGATAATCCTCACCAGCACAGCCACGTGCCGCTAATGGGAGTGACCACGGAAGGAGATGTGGTCGTTTTGGGGCTAGACCAGAGCTGCCTGTGATACATTGTGACCCAGGACCCGGGAGCAGTGGGCCCCGGAAAGGCATATTGGTGACACTCTCCCAGCAGTCATGTTCTGCAAAGACTTATGGGAAATTTTGGGAATCATGTCCTAGTCTTTTTAAGTCTCAAAGCATCAGCCAAAGCATCTCTCGGCGCACTTGGTCTGTCCCTTCTTCAACCACAAAAAGGGAAACACAGCAGCACCCCACCCAAAACACTTTTCTCAGGACATGGTACTCATTCACTCTGAATTCCCACAGTCATCTGCTTGAAAAACAGTAGGAAAACACCCACCCACTTACTAGCTGTATGACACCCTCAAGGGCAAAGTGCTTAACTCCTCACAGCTTAGTTCCTTAACCTGAATTATGGGGACATGAACATCTATGTCACAGCGCTGTAGTGAGGACTACATGAGAAGCGCAGGGCCTTTGACACTCAAAAAAAAAAAAAAAAAAAGGTTAGGTCTCTTTTCCCTTCCACTTCAATGCACTGGTGAATGGGTTTAGGCCTCCTGTGGTATTTTGCTCAGCTATCTTGCAACAATGAAAACAAGTAGAAGATCAAGAAAATTCTCAGACTCTCCCATGTTAAAATGAATTGGACATCCCCCAGTGTGTTCCTGTTTCCTGCCATTTCCCCGTCTCTCCATGAGCTTTATCCTCTGAACCTTGGCATTTCAGCTCAGAAAACACAGGCTGAAAAGGAAGTGCCCTCGCTACAGTGTGTACACATATTTAATTGGATTATTAACATTTCACATTAATTTAAATGGAAATGAGAAGAGAATTACTTTACTCTGAGCCAAGCCGTCCCAATGGCTGGGGTGTCAGTTCCCCCAAGAGAGCCTAAAGGGCAGGTATGTTTTGTTTCCAGAGACTCTACTAAGCACTCTGTTTCTTTGTCACCATAAAAGTCAGGACTGTTGAGGGGCCCTCCGATCTGTCGTCTGTCGTCAGGCCGAGAGGCAAAGCCAGTGGGGACTGGGCCAGAGGAGCGGCTCAGGCAGCCTGACCGCTCAGATGGCTTTCCTTATGCCATCTGAGGGACCTTATCTTCTCCTCATACCAGTGAGGTGCTGTCTGGAGCTAAAATGCACACTTTCCCATGAATATGTGATGTCACTAGAATTGGAGGGGGCCCACAAAAGCAAGAATTGACAAGGACAGAGCGAATCAAAGAAAAACTAGACACCAGGTTTCACAAGATTTGCTCCATAAATGGCGCAAGAACTGCCTAAATTAACACACACTGGGGAACAGCGTGTATACAGCAGGCCCAGAGCATCTTGTAAAAACCTGGGAAAGGTCCACCCTGAAACTGTTTCTATCCTTGACTCTTTCTGCTCAATAGAAGAGTTTGTATTCAGTACTTATAAGGTCTTTTTGTTTGATTTCTTTTCTCAGTGGGCCACACTGCTTGGGCACCTGGCACTGAGCACCAGGCTGGAGAGCGACCAGGATGATAACAGGGATGTCAATCTCCCAGGAGGTGGTTGGGGAGCAGGGGTGCTCAGCATGTGGCATGACGCTCTGCAGAGCCATTGGATAGTGCCCCGGCCCCACACCAGCTACCTCCACTCAGTCCCACAAGAGTCACAGTGTAAGAGAAGTGGAGCTAAAACAATTTCATTCTGATCTCTATCTGGGCCTTCTTACATACTGTAGGTCAGCCAGAGCAAGGACGCTTGGCAGAAACCTCCGATCTGTCGGTACGTGTGTGTGTGTGTGTACGTGTGTGTGTGTGTGTGTGTGTGTGTGTGTGTGTAGTGTTTGAAGACTTGGTGTAAATATATAAATATAAATTTTAATAAATATAAATTTCCTCTTCTTTTTAGTTCAAGTATGTTCTAAAGGGAGCAAGCATCAAGTGTAGCGAATGCATTAGGCATTTTCGCTCCCTGAGGATTAACAAAGAGTGTGTGTTTCAAACAAATCTTATAAATGTTGACATGATGACTTTCATTTCTCCTTTTCACATTTGAAAATAAGATAATGAAAATGAAAACTTTTAAGGACCACTGTTTTGTTCTTTTTCTTCCATCACCTGCATCTTTAACAACTTTATTGAAGTATAATTTACTTACCATAAAATCCACTCATTTGAAAAATGATACAGTGATTTATTTTAGTCAATTGACTGTGTTGTGCCATCATTACCCTAATGTGGTATTAGAACATTCCATCACCAGAATAAGATCCCTGTTGGCCACTTACAGGAAATTCCCACTTCCACCTCCAGCCCAGCCCCTACTAATGTATCTTCTGACTAGAAATATTTGTGTTTTCTCAGTTTTTCACAAAGATCACCTTTAATTTATAAATACCATAAATAATCTACATGGTAGTAATTGTATTTTAATAATACATAATGTTAAGGACTTACCATGGTTAATTAATTTCTATATATTGATACCCGTTTATATGTACATATACAGTTGTTCTTGTACATATTAAAATTAAATAGAATTTACCATGGATTCTATAAGATTTTAAAGTAATTTTTATTTTATTCATCACAAAATCTCTATAGACATTTCGAAAACAAGTGAAAGTAAAATATATTTGGTATCCATCCCTTTGTGCATATATGGATTTTTTTAAAAATCTTTATTATTGAGAGTATTACAGATGTCCCCCTTTTCCTCTCATTGTCCCCCTCCACCCAGTTCCCACCACATCCCAGGCCTTCACCATCCTATTTCCTGTGTCCAGAGTTAAGATCTTCGGTTAATCTCTTCCCATCCATCATTCCACTTCCCTCTGAGATTCATCAGTCTGTTCCATGTTTCCATGCCTCTGATTCTATTTTATTCACAAGTTTATTTTGTTCATTAAATTTCTTGTTTATTTTCATTTTTAGATTCAATTGATAGATATGTATTTATTGCCATTTTATTCATATTTTTTATCTTTTTTATCTTCTTCTTCCTCTGACCTTTTAACATCTTTACCTTTTTCTTCTTCTTCCTCTTCTTAAAGAAAAACTTTCAGCATTTCATGTAATATTGGTTTGGTGGTGGTGAACTCCTTTAGCTTTTGCTTGTCTGTGAAGCTCTTAATCTGACCCTCAATTTTAAGTGAGAGTTCTGCTGGGTAGAGTAATGTTGGTTGCAGGTCCTTGTTATTCATCACTTTGAATATTTCTTGCCACTCCCTCTGGCCTGCATAGTTTCTGTTGAGAAATCAGCCTTCAGTCGTACCGGGACTTTTTTCTTCCTGCTTTTAAGATTCTCTCTTTGTCTTTTACCCTTGGCATTTTACTTATGGTGTGTCTTGGTGAGGGCCTCTTTGAGTTCTTCTTGTTTGGGACTCTCCACTTCCTGAACTTGTAAGTCTATTTCTTTCACCAGGTAGGGCAATTTTTCTGTCATTATTTCTTCAAATAAGTTTTCAGTATCTTGCTCTCTCTCTTCTCCTTCTGGCACTCCCATGATCAGAATGTTGGTATGCTTGAAGTTGTCCCAGAGGCTCCTTACACTGTCTTCAAATTTTGGGATTTTTTTTTCTGTTCTGATTGGGTGTTTTTTGCTTCCTCATATTCTAAATTGTTGATTTGATTCTCAGAATGCTCTACTCTACTGTTGAATCCTTGTAAATTATTATTTATTTCAGTTAGTGTAGCTTAATTTCTGACTGGTGTTTTTTCATGTCTTTGATATTCTCACTAAGATCCTTGAAAGTCTCACTAAGTCCCTTGAAGCTCTCATGAAGATCCTTGAGTATCCTTATAACCATGGTTTTTAACTCTGTATCCAGTAGTTTGGCTTGCTTCCATTTCTTTAATTTGTGACATGTTTCTTTGTCTTCATATTTTGGTTGTTTCCCCATGTTTGTTTCTATATATTAGGTAGAGTTGCTAAGTCTCCTGGAATTGGTAGAGTGGCATTGTGTAGTAGGTGTCCTGCAGGGCCCAGAGGCTTGAGCTCCACAGTCACCTGAGCTGAGCACTCTAGGTTTGCCCCAGTGTGGGCTGTGAACACTGTCTTGTAATGGAGCATTGATTGCTGTTGGTGCCACTGAAAGGAATTGACATCCAGGCCAATTGCTGTGAGGCCCAGCTGCAATTACAATGGGAAAGCTGCCATGCAGGAAACACCTCTATGGAGGAGGACTTGTTTTAGTGTGGCTTTGCTGCTCACTGAGTCTGCCCCTTGAGTGTGTGTAGAGTGGATGTGTAGAGTTGTAATCTGGTATGATCCGAAGCTGTCCACCAGGTGCACAGGTTCTAGGGCCTCCAGGGAGGTTCAAAGGCAACCACTGCCTGGATCCACCCTCCAGGAGCTATTGGTATTGGGTTTGGAGGTGCCCAAGCGAGGCCCAGCTGTGAAGCAAGGTAGGCTTGTGCTAGGGCTGGGTGTTGGGCCTTTTATTCATAGATTTGGGGCACACTGATACCAGCTGCAGCTTCTTTGAGAGATTTTAGCAAAGTGTGAAGCCTAAGCTAGGAAAAGCCACTGCAAACAGGTTGGGTGGGCTGCAAATTGGATGGGGTGGAGTCTCAGGGAATCACCAGGATAGAGCAAACAGTTTGAGCCAGGCTGATGGAGACACAGATATGGCTGCAGTCAGCTGTGTGATGGAGGAGGTCCCAGCACAAGAACAATGACCCCTGCAAGTACCTCTGTTCTTGTCCCCGAGTTCCTGCCCCAATGCCAGGCAATCCAGTTCCTCCATGTATGTGTCTGCATTGACCAAACTGCCTGGTGCTGGAACTCAGAGGTATTGAGTCAGAGCAAATTCTTGTGCCAGCCTTTTAAAAGGAATACCTGGGTCTCCAGCAGCCTCCATGTCTCTCAGCCATAATCCCCACTGGTTTTTATGGCCCGAAGTTACAGGGACTTCTCTTCCCAGCTCTGGAACCCTGGGCTGAGGGTCTGGTGTGGGGCTGGGACCCCTTGCTCCTCATGGTGGCCTCTGCAGAGATAATCTCCCACCCACTTAAAAACAAAAACCAAAAAACAGTACATGTGGGTGTTGGACCATCCTGTTCTGTGCTTTGACCCCTTCTACCCATCTCAGTGTGCTTTCTTCTTCTCTAGTTGTAGGACTTCCATTTAGCCAGCTTTCAGGTGGTTTTGAATAATGGTTGTTCTGTATTTTAGTTATAATTTTGATATGATAGTGGGAGGTGGCGAGTATAGGTTTACCTACACCACCAGCTTGGTTCTCCCTGCGTATATAGATTTTTATACCTTTTAACAAAATCCACTATCCTCCCCCCAACAGTAATCTTGTCTCATGTAATAGGAATTGCTGGAGGAAATATTGTGCAATGGTACTTAGAATTAGTCCCGTGAATCTTGGGATAACACTCCATGTTTAATGATATGTATATGCTAAGTGTCCTTGGCCAGGTCAGATGGTTGATCAGAACTCAGTGCTAAGGAAGTAACTCTTAAATTCAGCTTTCTACTCCCTTCCATGACCCCAACATGTCACCCTGAATCCGGGACCAAAACCTATTGAACAGAGGCTATATGCATGCACATGATTTCCCTGCACAAAGAATGACACAATCTTGTTATGACACAAACTGAATTCAAAAGAAAAAATGTGGGCTATAAAAAAATCCTAACTTAATTGCCATGTCATGGGCACCGCGTGAGCAGCAAAATAAATGTAAGGCCCATTGGTATTTTTAGAAGAGACGGCAAATAAAATGCTAACTCAATTTAAAAGGCAAATTTTACACGTGACTATAAAAGAATTTTAATATCTGTTGGGGATAGTGCATATTATAGCTATGAAATCATGGTGCTTGGCATTTATGCATGATGCCAGCTGGAATGCCAACGTTATTCCTGAGCACACAGACTTCACATCCTGCCTTTTCCCGGGAATGAAATATAAGCTATATATGACTTGTTTATACTCTGCTTTTTTCCCGAAAAAAAAAAAGATTTAAATCTATAAAATGCCTTCACATTGTTCAGCCACCTTTTCTGGCACATGATCCAGAAATGCTAAATCTATTGGTGACCATATTTATTTAGCTCAGCAAATATGAACACTATATTGTGTGCACAAGAGGAAAATAGCTTATTTTGGTTGTGTTATTTACAATCAGGAAATTACATGCTGTGTTTGCTTCTGCCCCCTAATACCCTCCCCCCAATGCCCTCTGGAGCCCAGGGGGCTTTGGGGCATGGTGTTCCATAAATTGCAAGCTATTATTAGGTTATCGCTGAGAAAAATCATGGCTTGAGACAACAAGCAGAACATGTTGTGGTCTGAACTAAAATGACCCCCACTGGGGTCTGCAAATGGGCCCAGCAGAGGACTAATTGTACCTTTTCAGTCCTGCTTTTCAGTTGCAAAACAAAAAATAACCATAAATGTGCAAAGGGTCATGGAAATGTCCTTCTCTGAAGGATTCTCTCTCTGCATGATGGCTGGAATATGGCAGACCAAAACCCCTAAACTAGCCCCTTGTCAAACTGGAGGCCATCAGCTCAGGCTGCTCAGAAGGGGGCACCTTCAGTGTGGGCCACAACAGAAGTGGTTCCAGGTACTGCCCACCCTTTTGTCTGTACTTCTGGAGCTTCCTTTGAGGAAGAAAAGGGACGAACCTGACATCGGTGACTTCTCTTGTGTCAAGTATTCTTGTTCTGAAAGTAAGGATTAATCCTTGTCTTGTACAACTTCTAAAGCTGAATTTGAGTCTACAGTGGAATGTTTGTGTCGAATAATATTCAGAATTAAAAAAAAAATACCACTGTGTTCCAACAGATAATGCCAACCTTTAACTAAGAAGCCTAAACCAAGGCCCTGAGGCAATTTGGCATTCTTGATCATCAAATATTCAACTGATCTTCCCTCTACTAGACATGAGACACTAACAAGGAGATTAATACCATTTTCTTTTTTATTAAAACAAAGGAGGCAGTACGTTGCAGTGATAAGGCATAGGTTTAAGAGCCACTCTGCACTGGTTTTCGTTAGTCATTCTACAAACATTTCATGAGTACTACTAGGTACTAGGCTGTTCTGGGTCCCACTTCAAACAATAATGCCTATGGAACTGAACTCTTGTTTATATCCATTGGCCTCTGGTAAACTTGGTTTCCCAAGTACCTACCGATGACCTTAGGTGAGGACTTAATGTATTTGGTGTTTTCCTTCTCTGGCAGCTGGGATGCTTATATAGTCCCCTCTGTCCTTACCAGCTAGTGCCAAGTGCCCTGGGTTTTTGTTCCCAACACCCATTCTCCATCTAAATATTCTAGGTTAGTTATGACTTTGTAATATTCAACAAATGATCCACATTAAAGCATCAGTGACTAATAATGATTTCATAAGGGCAGAGCATTTGCATTTAATACAAAAAGTGTTTCAACAATAACCACATTTGCATAGCTTCATTGTTTAAAAAGTACATTTGTATTATTTATCTCTTTGGTATCCACAGCAGCTTTGGAAGTTAGGCAATCTAATGTGCTTTCCGATTCAGAGCATGGGGTAATGGCAAGAACAGGATTTGATGAAGAATCCTGGAAACGAGCCTGCAGTGTAGGGATTTGGGCAACAGGAATCACCGATGTGGATTATAATCCCACCCCACTCACATTCCATCAGACTCCTAGGGAGCTTCAGTTTCATCCCCTGCAAAGC
>NW_006285248.1:1987900-2005117 GCF_000327345.1 Myotis davidii | reverse complement strand
CCCCCCATTGTCCCCCACACCTGGTTCCTACACCAGGTCTTTACCACCCTATTGTCCATGTCCATAGGTAAGATCTTTGGCTAATGTCTTCCCACCTCCCTTCCCTGTGAGATTTGTCCGTCTGTCCCATGTTTCCATGCCTCTGATTCTATCTTATTCACCAGTTTATTTTGTTCATTAGATTTCTTGTCCGTTTATTTTGATTTTTAGATTCAATTGTTGATAGATATGTATCTATTGCCATTTTATTGTTCGTATTTTTTTTTTACCTTTTTTTCTTCTTCTATCCCTTCTTAAAGAATACCCTTCAACATGTCATGTAATACTGATTTGGTGGTGATGAATTCTTTTAACTTGTTCTTGTCTGTGAAGCTTTTTAGCTGACCTTTGATTCTAATTGATAGCTTGGCTAGGTAGTGTAATCTTGGTTGTAGGTCCTTACTATTCATCACTTTGAATATTTCTTGCCACTCCCTTCTGGCCTGCAAAGTTACTGTTGAGAAATCAGCTGACAGTTGTATGGGTACTCCCTTGTAGGAAACTGCTTTTCTCTTGCTGCTTTTAAGATTCTCTCTTTGTCTTTAACCGTTGGCATTTTCATTATAATGCCAAGCTTAACCCTTGGCATTTTCATTATAATGTGTCTTGGTGTGGCCCTCTTTGGGTTCCTTTTGTTTGGGACTCTTTGCACTTCCTGGACTTGTAAGTCTATTTTCACCAAGTAGGGGAAGTTTTCTGTCATGATTTCTTCAAATAAGTTTTCAATATCTTGCTTTCCTCTGACACCCCCATAATGTGAATGTTGGTACACTTGAAGTTGTTCCAGAGGCTTCTTACACTAAATTCATTTTTTATACTTTTTTCTTTTTGCTCTTCTGATTGGTTTTTGCTTCCTCATATTTCAAATCATTGATTTGATTCTCAGAATTTTCTACTCTACTGTTGAAACCTTATAAATTATTCTTTATTTCAGTTAGTGTATGCTTAATTTCTGACTGGTCCTTTTTCTTCTCCTTGACATTCTCACTAAGATCCTTGACAGTCTCATGAAGATCCTTGAGTAACCTTATAACCATGGTTTTGAACTCTGTATCCAGTGGTTTGCTTGTTTCCATTTCTTTCCCTTGTGTAGTAGGTGTCCTGTAGGGCCCAGCGGCTCAGCCTTTCCAGTCACCTGAGTTGGGCACTCTAGGTGTGCCCCTGTGTGGGCTGTGTGCACAGTCTTGTAGTTGAACCTTTTTTCTCATGTATATCATCTATAAAGTGGAGATAAAATAGTAAATATCTCACACAGTTGTGGATAAAATGAGAATCCATATATAGTAAACCTCATAAATGTTGACTATTGGTTTTTTTCCTTATCACCATCATCATTTCTGGACATCAAGGACATTCTCCCATAATTCTGGGAGATCTATTAACCCTAAATCACCTAGATAAAGGAAACCATAATGTAAGATTTTAATATCATTAAAAAATTTTTTGTTGTCAAAGAATTCTGAAATACAACAGGTAATATTTGTTGTGCACCTAATTTTCTTCAGATATCCATGCTAAACCTTTTTTCATTACTTCTTTTAAATCTTTATTGTTGAAAGTATTACATACATCCTCTTTCTCCCCACATTGACTTCTAGCCCACCCCTGCCTCCTACCCCAGGCCTTTACCACCCTATTGTCTGTGTCCATGGGGTTACCCATTGAAGTTCTTTGGTTGATGTCTTCCCACCCACACACCCTCCCCAGCCTTCCCTCTGAGATTCCACAGTCAGATCCAGAGACATAGAATCATGGAACAATTTTTCCATCAGTTTATTTTGTTCATTGGGTTTCACGTATGAGTGAGATCATGTGATACTTTCTCTGACTGGCTTATTTCACTTAGTGTAATACTCTCCAGGTTCATCCATCCTGTTCCAAATGGTAAGAGTCCTTTTTTACAGCTGTGTAGTATTCCATGGTATAAATGTACCACAGCTTTTTTTCTTCACTTATCTGCTGATGGGCCCTTGAGCTGTTTCCAAATCTTAGCTATTGTAAATTGTGCTGCTATGAACATAGGGGTGTATACGTTCTTTCTCTTTGGTGTTTCTGGTTTCTTAGAATATATTCCTAGGTGTGGGATCACTAGGAGTCTATTTTTTATTTTATGGAAACTCCATACTGTTTTCCATAGTGGCTGCACCAGTCTGCATTCCCACCAGCAGTGTACTAGGGTTCCCTTTTCTTTTAGACATCTTGATAGCATATAAATGAGAACACTTCCATATTTTATAGATGAGATATCAACGGCTTAGGGAGGTTAGTTTTCCTGTGGTCATACAACCAGTACATGGAAAATGGAACTTGACTACCATACCAAGATAATTATGCGGGCTACGGTAATTAGGACTGGCATTCTTCAGTAACAATAGTGGTTACCCACAGAGTAGCACAGACTCAAGGTGATCAAATTAGCCACTTACAGTGGCCTCAGATTACTAAATATCTCTACACCAAACAGAACTATCAGTTCTTATGAACCAACTAGGAACTGCTCATCATCCAGCTGCCTCAGGTTGACCAGACTCAGGAGACTTGGCTCGAGTCAGTCAGTCAGCCTTGTACCTCTTACTCCACCAGGTACACAGTGGGAACCTTGCTTATGCAGATTATCGTGGTGGTAGTTCCAACATGAAAGGGCAGACCTGCCGGAGCGTACAGATTCTGATCCACTTCAGAACCACATTCAGCAGCTCTCCAGAGACAGCCAGCTCAGCACGCTACCTCCTGGCTCCACGCCCAGCTGGTTGGTTTAGGGCTCTTTTCAGACCACGGCTGGGAGAGAGAACAAGTGACCAAGCAATTGAATAGAATAAGCACCATCTCAGACCAGCTCAGAGTTCTTTCAAAGGCTCAAAATGTTTTTGTGGACATCAAAGAATTAGAACCAGGGATTTTAGAAAATTTTAGGTAACCCCATGAAGCTTGGGGTCTGATCAAGGAAGGGAAAATGTGGATCCTCTCTTGAGTATCCGTGAACATCATACTAAAAAAGAATCCCATTCTGGGTGTGTTTAAGAGAGGAGTATTATCTTCTTTTTAGAACATCTGTCAAATTACAGTTTGGAAGGTAAATCAGATAGTACTGTTGGTTTATGCTCATTCTCTTCTCTGTTTTGTACTCCCTGGGGAAAAGCATCCCTATTACTTTTTCTCTTTTAATAGAATCTTTTTCTTTGCATTTAAAATATACCAGAATTTTAGATTCATATTAGGAAAATTAATTCTCAGTGTAAAAATATTCAAGTTACATCTAAATGAAAAAGAATTTGTGTTTTGATAACAAGAATGGTTGTTTTTTTGTAGATCTATGGGTCCGAGCTATTTCATACAGGGAGGTGCCCTTGTCCTTGCACAGATAATGAAATGAGGTAGTTAGTTCATTGTTCTCAGTCTGGTTAGGGGAGCTTTAAAAAATACCAGTGCTGCCCTAGTGGGGGTGGCTTAGTTGGTTGGGAATAGTCTGTGCACCAAAGGGTTGCTGGTTCAATTCCTGTTCAGGGCATATGCCCGGGTTTCGTCTGGATCCTGGTGGGAAGCATGCTGGAGGCAGCCTATTGATGTTTCTCTCTTTGTAAAAATCATGTTTCAAAGTTACCCTGGTGATTCTGATTTGTAGCTGGAGACGAAAATGAGAAGCAGGTATTCTGACCTGCCAACAGGAGTTCTCCTGAGTTTTTTATTCACCCCTGTTTTCTTCGTTTCTAAAAATAAGTCATGTCACTGTCTCCAATACTTTTTCACTCTCTTCAGGGACAACTTTTATGGGCAGAGATTTTTTAAGTGTTTTTCCCTTTTTCAGTTTTTACAACCCCTCTCCTAACTGGGCATTGATCAATCCAGCATCCATAATTCCATGATCTCTTAAACCTCACTTGGAAGCCAAAAAAGGACTTTTTTCATAAGCCAGTGAAGTGAGGGAATGTGGTTTTCATACTTGGGTAAATAAGTATCACAACTAAGACAAAACCTTGTTAAGGCCCCCAGTGAGAGCAAAAGAATTAATACATAAATAATCTTTCCATTTGAATTCTAATAGAGCAAGGCAAGCAGTGCATAGAAGAAGGGAAAGAACAGAGAGGGAAATACATGCATTAAGCAAAGACTCCTGCCTTTCAGAGACTCTGAAAATTAGACCGTAAACCAGAACAGCTCACGTCTTATGACTTCGGTTATACAGAATTTTCAAGATAAAGAATCTCTTTGATTGTTAAGAACAATTTTATGGTCTATTTTTAAAAGCAGAGGACCATAAAATTATTATATCTTCAAAGGGTATTAACTCCCCAAAGTTTAGAATCATTACATCAAATCAGAATTTCTTACCACTTATGGGTCCTCTTGGGATCTGGCTCTGTTGTATGATAAAAATAGCAAATAATATTGAGCACTCATTAAGTGGTAGGCCCTATTCTGAGTGCTGTTCATGTTCACTCATTTCCTTCCAAACCTTATAAAGTAGGTAAGCTTCTTACCTGGCAAGTGGAAGAGCCAGAGTTCAACTAATTTATTGTTCCTCCTCCCTTGGCCTTTCATGTACGCATGCTGGAACAGTTTTTAAAAAAATAAGTACGCATAGTATAACCTGAGTGGGAGGACGTTAGATTTAAGCAGTCCTAGCCTCTGCACCAAGCCCACCCCGGTTGGTTTTTTTTTTTTTTTTTCTTACTTTCAGGTTTATTTTTTCAAATAGAATTTTTTTTCCATTTTTTTTTTTATTATTAGTTAAGGTATTACAAATGTGTCCTTATCCCTGAGTGTGTGTGCGGGGGGAGGTTGAGGGTTAATGGGGGGGGGGATAAGGACACCCCGGTTGTTTTATGAGCAAATGACCGTTATATCTGAAGGCATCGCTGTCTCAGAGAAATCAGCTGCTCCTTACCGCTCCCAATTAGCTGCTTCCCTGGAACTCAAAGATCTATTCCTCCCAGAAAGGCCCCCCAAACTGCGGGCTGGTGGAGCAATAGCCTCTATTTCCATGCCTCAGAGCAAGCATGTCAAACTCAAAGGCTAAAACGGGCCAAATAAAGGAGACATTTGGCCCACAGGCTACAAGTTTGACATGCTTGCCTTAGAGCAGCTGTGGGCAAACCGGCCCGTTTGAAATGAATAAAACTAAAAAAAAAAAAAAAAAGACCGTACCCTTTTATGTAATGATGTTTACTTTGAATTTATATTAGTTCACACAAACACTCCATCCATGCTTTTGTTCCGGCCCTCCGGTCCAGTTTAAGAACCCATTGTGGCCCTGAGTCAAAAAGTTTGCCCGCCCCTGGCCTAGGGCTTTAGTTCTCAAATCCACGTGTAAACAAGAACCTGAGGCACAAGTTGAAAATGAGGAAAAGATACAGGGATGTGCAGAGAGTCTGATTAAGCGGCTTGAGGATGGAACCCCAAATCATTTTTCAGCGCGGCTCTCCCAGTATTTCCAATGCCAGTAGTGTGCTAATTTAATTGGCATTACACACAGTGTTTGAAACATGGTCACCGCTGCCATCATTTATTCCATTGGATGGATGGCCAATAGGTTTGAAGTAAATAATTTTGCCAGCATTTCTTACCTATTTTTAAAAGGTAAATGACTCTGTGCTGTGTGGTTTCATTTCCTAAATACTGCCACAATTTCAACATCTTCAGGTCTAGAGAACTTTCTTCCTAGGATCTTCTAATACTTCATTTAGGTCATTTATTTTTTAAAAGGAGAAGATATTTATTAGCATTAGTCCATTCTCCTGAAGCAAGGCGGTCATGGACAAACTCCCACCCAAAAAGAAAAATCACACCAAAATCATACTTGTGAATCGAGTCTTTTTCTGTGTCCTGTGCAGCACCCAAACAATCAAGTTATGGAAAGTCTTACAGATGTTCTAGTCTAAATACCAGCTGTGGAAACCAGAACCTAACCAAGTGAAGTGTCTTGCCCAAGAACATACAAATACCAAATACCGTAGTTTAGAAGAGTTGAGAGTGTCTCCTTGATGAGTCTTCTCACTACTGCACCATGAGGCTCTGTATCCTCTACTCCACCTCATGTTGTCAGTAATCACTGATGCTGGGGGAGGCAAGCATGCCTGCATCAGGTAAACTCAGTCCATGTTGGTTCCTGAGCACAAATAACTTGATCATTAACAGCGGGCCCCACTAAGAGTCAAGAATAAGATAAATCATCTGGGGTGAAACCCAGTCCATAAATGTGTCACCGGCAGGACTGTAAGGTGTTTAAGGCTTTGTCTATATATAGCTAGAGAGTTTGAGAAATTCAGGTAAAAAAAAAAAACAATTTCTGGAGGAAAAGGAAGCGTGTTGACCTAGTCCTGCATACCAACCAGATGACTTGGCCAAGATTGTAGATAGTGAACTTGAGACAGGTCTACAGAGAACAGTTCTGTCCTGACTCTGTGATGTGATGTGTTATTTAATTCCAACCATACTGCCTCCCAAACATATCTTCCCTGCTATTGATTTACAGTCATGGGCACCAAGGAGGCAGGACTGTACAACTAATCTAAAATTGATTAGAATTCAGTTAAAAGCAAAAATTCCTATTAGAAATCTGGCCTGAAGCATACTTGCAAAAAATGTATACACTAATAGCTGATAGCTCTATTAAAATACATTTCATTTTCAAATAACACTGTCTTTAAAATTATTCAAAGTGTGTGCATACATTTTTGGGGATACACACACACACTTAGTTTGTGCCAATCACAGTGGAAATCTGATTCATACATGTTTGTATTGAAAAGGCCTAATTCTGAATATGATCACAACCCCTCTGAGACCATGGCAGCAGTTATGTCTCAGGTTTTACTTTGGGGCATGGTATCTGAATGGTGTTTGCCTTGTTCAGCCATAAGCAGCATAAGCAGGTATGGGCTTAGCATTCAGGGTAGGGCTTGGCAGTGCCCAGCATATGGTGTGTGATGGGTTCCTCTATGCACTAAGCAGGGATAGGAGGTAATTTGGGGAGATTCCATCAAGCTTCATTTGGAAAACAGAGTTGTCTCTGGTGGAGCTAAAGGTAATGGTTTGCATTGGCATGTGTTTCTATAATTTTTTTATATGACTTTTGAACTGGAAAGAGATAAAAGGCCTGATGTAAAACATAGGTAAATAAAATAAAACCAGCCAGACTCAAAGAGGCCCCAAATGTGTTTTATGTATGTTTCAAGGTAGTTACTTTGGCCACTGATATTTTAGAGAATCCAGAGAAAGGCATTTGCAAGCAAGAAAGTATTATCACAAGAATTCTCATGTGATGTTCACAATAAGCTATTGAAAAATGGCCTGAGGGAGAGGAAACCCCTATAGGCCCAAGTGGATCCTCCATTGCAGGCAAAATGACTGGTGTGGGTGTTTAGAGGACCCAGGAACCTTTGATTTTATACCTCATGCCCTTCTGGCACTGTGACACCCAGGAAGTCCAGTGTGCCATGCACCACGGGCCTAAGCAAGTGTGTGCTGTGGAAGTGCCATGTCACCTGCCCCTGCAGCATGGGGAGGGAATGCCTCCACTGATGGCCAGCCTAAGGTGCCATCTGTTTGCCACCAGCTGGTGCAGCAGCCATGTCAGCACAGAATAAACGTCTCAGGTGTCCTCACAGCGGCTGAGCTGTAAGCTGCTTTCTCCTGCCTTGGCCTCTGTTCCTTTACTTCCCTTGCTCAGCTGCCTGTCCTTGGAAAAGGAAAGAAGTCAGAACAACTTCACCTGAAGCAGCTCTGATCACTCTTCATAGTGAGTGCAGGAGGGCCTGAAGGTTATAGTCCTGGTGGGGCTGCTGTGTGGGATCTGAATGCACGAAGCAGCACACACCATCTTCAGTCTAGTTCCCTGGCAGAGGGCAGAGAAGAGGGTGTTTTGTGAGAACCTGTTTCAAACTTCGTCAGTGAAAGGGACCAAGAGAAGAGGAAGAATTTAGTCTCCCTGGAGGGGCGTGTGGCGTGGAGAGACTGGGCTCTGAAATCAAACAGATTTGGCTTAAAAACCCTTGTTCTGTTGACCAACATCCAGTTCAATGGCATTTTCCAAAATATAAATAAGGAATAGCATCCACTCTAAAGACTAGGAGGGTTGGATGAGAATAAACATGTAACATGCATATAGCACAGAATATTTGCTTCTTTGCAAAATAGCAAGTGGAACTTGCTTTCTATCACAGGCAGTGGTCCGAATCAGTGAGATGAGCCCACAGGCCAACCAGTTTCCTTTTAGAGAGAATGTGACACTGCACTTCCAGCAGCCTCAGAGCAGCCTCAGTGACCTTCCCACTCTTTGGAAAGCACAAGAATCTACAGGCTGATATGAACTTACTAGTAGATGCTCCATGTGTCGTCCCCATTGGAGATTTACTGAAGAAGGATGATGGCAACAGAATAGCCACCAAGGAGAGAAAGTAGCCCAGAGATCATACAACTACCTGCATGCTCAGTGCACACCAGGGATCTCAAGAGGACCAGAGCACATGACACAATACCTTGTGGTCATATCACACCTGCCATGGCTGGCTTTGCAAATCTGAGTTCAACTTGCCAGTTAACATCTACTATAAAACTACTGTGTGTGCAAGGTATTTTGCAAAGGTAGCTGAAAGGACTTTGATATCAGTAAGTAGGCAATCGTATAGAAAAGAAATTGAGTATCTCTAAGCCTAGCAACCTCACTTATAAAGTTTCCTCCACCCATAGAACTATCACTATCAATGCAGTGAAATAGAGTTTGCTCCTGTATTCACAAGGTTCTGGGTAAATGCCAGCTATTATTATTATTCATTGTTTCAGTAACTTGCTCTTGAATCTTTGCAAATATCTCCTAACCCCTTAACTTTCTCATCTGTAAACTAGAGCTGACAATACAGCATCTTTTAGTAATACCTCGAGCAGCCGTTTTTAAACTTTAGTGACCTAGAACCTGGCCCATGACCATGCTGCCCTGTAAGTTCAGTATCAAAGAGCTGTGGCATCTGTGCTAAAGAACTTGACCGAGCTCACCTGTTAGAGCCAGCACTGCATCCCTGAGTCCTGAATCCTGGATCCTGTTCTGACCAGACCACTGGGCCTCCAGAGAACATCACAGCCCTGTTGTCACTGGGTTTCCACGGGGGCGTGGGGATGGGGGGGATGATTTCAGAGTACACAGCTGAAGCTTCCAGCACTCCACAGACACCTCAAAAAGGCTAAGTGTCATTGCCTCTTTGTTCTTCCTCTACAGACACATTTGCCAGCAAAGTGGCAGCTACCCAGGACCAGTACGCAGACGCATCCATTGGTAACGTCACTGGCAGCAACGCGGTGAATGTCTTCCTGGGAATCGGTGTGGCCTGGTCCATCGCAGCCATCTACCACGCGGCCAACGGGGCACAGTTCAAAGTGTCCCCCGGCACGCTAGCTTTCTCTGTCACTCTCTTCACCATTTTTGCTTTCATCAATGTGGGGGTGCTGCTGTATCGGCGGAGGCCAGAAATCGGAGGTGAGCTGGGTGGGCCCCGGACTGCCAAGCTCCTCACATCATCCCTCTTTGTGCTCCTGTGGCTCTTGTACATTTTCTTCTCCTCCCTGGAGGCCTACTGCCACATAAAAGGCTTCTGAAGGAACAATCCGATGTAGTAAATTTATATATATATACATATATACATAAACAATACGTACAACGAACAGAGGAAACTGACATTTGTCATGTTCTCTTACCTGCTGATGGAATCCAGCTTCAAGAGCATACTTACTAGGGCTGAAGTGAGAAACCATCACCTCCCATTCCCAGGGGCATCGTCGCATGGAACAAGGCGTGGAGGCAGGGCCACCTGGGCAGCTCGGCCTAGGAGGGCTGTGTCCTCTCCAGGTTCCTAAGTCCTTAAGTCTTTGATTTGTTTTCTGTTTTGCCTTCTTTTCAGTGGGGGGTTGGGAGGTGGCTGACGTCTGCCTTTATTTTGTTTTAGTTTTGTTTTTTGTTGGGAAGATCGGGGTTCTTGCTTCTCTTGTGGGAGGTGATGACCAATCTAAATGCAAATGGATTTTGGTAAACATTTAAGTCATTAGGATTACTTTCCCTTCCCCCAAACACTTTAAAAGTTATTTTGGATTAAGAAGGGATATGGGCACGGAAGAAGAAAGCAGCCCGTCTTCACGTTACTAAATCCCAGCTTAGCTCTGGACCGTGAGCAGAGGTGAAGCTGCCTCTGAGAAGAAGCGTGGGAGCTGGGATGGAGCCAGGAAGCAGTGATGGTTGCCGATGCCGTCTGATATTTAAAGATATGCTGCCTGGCACTCCTGATCAACAGGTACAGGAAGAATAATGTGCCTAGATTCCCAGAAACACGCAAAACCCGTTACTTCTTCTCTCTTTAGCTCTGGATTGTAATTGGCAAGGCCCTTCTTCTGGTGTTTCAGCCCAGCTATCTCCCCGGGTCCCCCATCCCCTCCTCCTGCAAACAGGAAGAACAACTCCATTCAAAAACTCACATCATCCTTTGCCATTTGCATCAATCTGTGTCCCAGTCCCATGTTGCTGTTGCCTGGGATGGATCATCTGTTGGTTTTCTTTTCAAAAGCATCCATGGCTTGCACAATCCTGTTCCAGTCACGACTGAACATTTGCTCCTCCTTCATGTGCCTGTTTGGGAATGTTGTTGTGATACCTGTTACACAGTGCATGGACGAAAAACAAATAAAACAAAGCGTTATCTGTATATAGTAGAGCATAGCATACACTGTTCTCCCATTCAGCAGCGTTAACCGGACATTGAAGACATAAGTGAGTTTTCTTTTCACCTGTAACTTTTGTGTTGTTATCGAGTTTATGACTAGGGATACAAGGAGAAATGGCTTATGGTTCATGGAGCTGCACATTCATTTTGAAGAAGCAATAACTGTCACGGGGGACGTTAAAGCAATGGAGAGGACAGCAGGCAAACCACAAAGTATCTTCATGGAATAGTAGCCATGTGGAGCACACCAGAGGCCTCTAAAAAACCGCCTGTTGATTCAGGAAGGCCAAGGAGAAAGGTGTGGAGAAGTGGATGCGGGAGGCATGCCTGGGCTTTGAGAGCCTCCGTTTTTCCAGCGCCCTGTCCCTGAAGTATTTATTTCACATCTGCTCTGTCTGGCACAGATGGTAGATAGTGCTGGTTTGTTCGTTTTAATTTTTTTATAAAGGCTACTTTGAGCCCTATTTCTTTCACCATCCAGATCCTTCTGATTGTACCTGCATTTTTTGAGTAGGAAAGAGGTCAGGCTGACCAATGAATGGGTCTTTACAAGTGGGTCTTCTCTACTTACGACTGAGGGGTCAGCAGTTAGAGGAGAAGACGAGTGCCTCCCAGCAGGGCTGCACTGGGAGGTTTTTAATCCCTGGAAAGGGAATGGCTCTTTCTATTTTAAAATACCAAAGAGCGTGGTGGATAAACCCACATTCCAAAGTAGTGAGTCCACTGATGAGGAAAAACGGAATGATGTTGGCCCCCTCTTAGAGAGTTCTCTGTCTATAAAGATTCTCAGAATGGACACACCCCTAGCCCTCTGTATTAATTCAAAGATACTTAAGAAATAAAAAGTGTTGAGAGCTATTTTCTCTTTTTCCACTCAGTGATCATGATCATTCATCATTTAAATAAAGCTTTGGTGGCTGAATTAATAATTAAATGCTGGGCACCCACTCAATATGCCAGGACCTATGCTGCCACCTGGGGACTAAAGTGTGAACAAAACAGCCCAAATCCTTGCCCTCAGCAGGCTCACAGTTAACGTGATTATTGCTCTTTCCATGAGTAAAAGTCAACCCAGCCACATAGAAACATTTATCCTACAAGAAAAAACACAATTAGGACACTTTTAAAATAACACATTGAAGCTGTGCAAATATAATTGTTCAAATACTTGTGTGTTTTTTTTTTAATTAAGAGCATAGATTAGGAAAAATATCCTAGATGTCCTTGGCCAATCTTGCAGATAGGACATCTCATCTTAAACCAAGAAAGGCAATCATGCTGGTATTCCACGTCACTGCGAAGGCCCAATTAATCCCAGTTTGTATCTTGGTTTGATAACAATACTTTTCTAGGCCCTGTACCTCTACAATTCTTATCTGTTGGAGACTCACCCCAACCTGCCATGGCCTAGCACACTGGTGGCCCAACTCCTTTGGGGGCACATGTTAATTCCCTGCCCCCCCCCTTATTTTTAAGATTTACTAAATGGAAAACTAGCCTAGAAACACCAGGTAAATGTTATCAGGGGACATGAGTTGTTTAAACATTAGAAAGATTTTGCACTCATTTTTAGCCATATTTGGAATGTCAATAGGCCCATAGCAAATTGTTACAGAGGACTTTTGAGAAATTCTTGCCATTGGTCAATTTCAATTTCAAAGCTTTTGGGTTTGTTTGTTTTTAAAAATTTTATGTTATAGGGATATGATTCTGGTTGTTCAGGGTTTATTATTAATTATAGTTGTGTAAAATTATTTTATTTTGTTTGATTATTTTATTTTGTGTGTATTGTGCACAGCTTTAGGGAGAAATGCACTCATTGTGCTGCTCCTTATACATGGTACACGTTATTGACACAGAGAAATAAAGTTTCTAATTGTTTCTGACTTAATCACTAGTTATACAGCATATTCTGTATGGAATGTTTTCCTTCTTCTCATTGTCATCTACTTCATATTTTGTTTTCATGTTTTAAAGAAATAAAAACCCAAAAGGTATTATTGTGCAAGTGGTATCCTCATCCAAATGAAAAAAAAAATAGATATACTAGTATTCAACTCTTGCAAATGTCAACTCTTTGGTTATTCAGTACTTCCTTTTTAGCCTCCCAAAAGAGCACAGTATCAGAATATTGTCTGATAGTATTGAGATAAACGTTGGACAATTTGCCATTTCACTAATTGTTTTCTTACATTATTTAGTACCACTTTGTCTACATCTGTTTGGCATCTAAGAACATAAGCCCCAAAACAGTTACATATCAGATCATTTTTTAGCATATGGAGTATTCTATCAAATCTATCCATCCCAATAAAATTGATCATCAGAAGTGTGTAACTAGTTGCTTCCCTAATTGTTGTAGTAATCACTTCACTGGGTCAAGACATTCTAGCTATTGGTAAAAACCTACTGTAATTGATAAAGGAGTAGAGCAGCGGTTCTCAACCTGTGGGTCATGACCCCTTTGGCGGTCAAACGACCCTTTCACAGGGGTTGCCCAAGACCATCCTGCATATCAGATATTTACATTACGATTCATAACAGTAACAACATTACAGTTATGAAGTAGCAACGAAAATAATTTTATGGTTGGGTCACAGCATGAGGAACTGTATTTAAAGGGCCAGAAGGTTGAGAACCACTGGAGTAGAGTATGTAGAAGAGACTTGCTTAAAATCATGCTCATCTTACAGAAAAAGAAAGATGTTGTTATGAGTAGATTCATTGGCTTTGATTCTCATCTACCTATCAATTTGGGGTAATGGATTGCATTTCTGCTCTTTTTAAGCATTATGTCCTCATCAGTTCTAGCCACATTCACTGCCTTCCACCCACCGGATTTCAAGTGTTGAGTGGTCCCGGTGGTATTTCACCAACAAGAATAACACAAGAATGGGAAACAATTGTAAGTTAGATATTTCATTTTTGGCACTTAATTAGGCCATCGTTAATCTCCTCCCAAAGCAGAAAACGTGTTATCTATAGGCGGAGCAACCACTGAGAGGTGGGTTTCCTAAGGGACAGAGTGTGTCTGCTTCCCAGCCAACAAGCCATGGTGAGTATCTAGCTTTCTGTGACTTTTTCCCTGCCTGCCACAATGTCAGAAAAGGTGCACTCAGAGGCTCTCCCAATTTTCAGTTTTGTCAAAAATCCTCTGGTTTAATAATCCCTTCATATGGAACATTTAAGTCAGTGGTCATTGCATAAATTATTTTTTTATTTTATTTACTTATTTTTTAGGAAAAATCATTATTTCAAACAGCAACATGACTGTTTGGTTAAATCTATGACCGATGTCTTTGCAGGATTGCCCAGAATCGCCTGGTCTATGTGTATGTAATCATTGCTGTGCTTCACAGATGCTTGACCTGATCACGTTCTTTAGAATCATGCAGTCTTGGCCTTTTTCAAAAATCCAGAGACATGTCCCCTGGGGAATATGCAGTCGTAATCTTTCTTTTCCCTGCTTCCGACCTTTGTAATTTTTCCATAGCTACTTGTATTATATTCATTATCCTTAATAATGCTCACTCTTACCTCTCAGCAGTGGGAAAGGGTTCATGGACATGTTTCTCTGAAAGTGAATTTGTCATAGGAAAAATTAAATATGGTGACATTCCATCTAGAAAACTATCTTTTATAGAAATGCCATGCTATACTCTAGTGCAGCCGTGGGCAAACTACGGCCCATTTGAAATGAATAAAACTAAAAAAGAAAAAGACCGTACCCTTTTATGTAATGATGTTTACTTTGAATTTATATTAGTTCACACAAACACTCCATCCATGCTTTTGTTCCGGCCCTCCGGTCCAGTTTAAGAACCCATTGTGGCCCTCGAGTCAAAAAGTTTGCCCACCCCTGCTCTAGTGATTGAGTATACCCTACAGCTACACACTACAACAGATTGATGCAAAGAAGAATAAAGCCAACATTATTCATGTTTCAGGACCCATCTATCTTGCCATTCCTATCAATATATGTGGGTATGGATTGGGGATAAGGACCCTCACATACACCCTCAAAAGTGAAGTAAACACAGAAAAACCATATATGGCTTCTATGCCTCCAAGAAATAGGAATATACAAATGATAGGAAAATTTACATTAATAACCAAACACACCGAAAGAGAAATTAGTGACCTTCAATGTTACTGAGTCAATTCTGACAATTAATATACTCTTACTTTGTGGGCGACAAAGACAAAGCCACTGAGCCAAATCTAAGAGTATATTGGGGAAAATTGATTTATAGCCACTCTGTATTAGAAATTATTTATTCACCTAGAAGATTTTCAAAGACCTTGCCCTATATTCTCAAGTTGGAACAACCCACTTTTAATTTACGGGAATATTTTTAATTTTTAAAATACTGGTCAATAACTGTTTATATTTAAATTATTTTGTATTAGGTGCACAGCACAGTAGTTAGGTAATCATATACTTTAAAAAGAGTTTGCCCTGATATTTTCAGTGTCCAACTGGCACCTTACATAATTATTACAATATTACTATATTGACCCCTGGAAGCCTCGTGATAGGACAATAAATTCTCTGAGGAGATTTTCCTAAAAATGTGATTGAATGTGAAGATCCCATTCTTTCCAAGTGGAAAGGAACAATTCTATTAAATAACCAATATATAACCACTTGTCAAAATATTTCACCTAAAAATGAAACTAAATTACATAAATGTTTAAAAGTGATATGACCCACATGTCTAGTTTTGATAAAAATAAATTTCTCTATAGGTATCTTTCTACCTTCCTATACTCATCTTAACACTAAACTTTGGAAATACTCCAAAGTAGTAATCTTTCAAGATTTCACATTTTCATTAATGCTCATATAATTGAGTAATATGGTAAAACAATGATTGGGATGAGAATTATCTGTGTGTTTATCAAGAACATATTTTAAAATGAATTAACAAAAAGAAAATGCATCAATGTTTCATCACAGACTATCCTTGTCTAAGATACTGAATGTCATTCCCATTAAGGAAGACAGAGTCCCAGTTTCTAGCAACAGCAGTAAAACGTAAACTTTTCTTCTCTGATTTTTACATAAAAACTATGCTGGGTATACATAATTTTTGTTGTTGTTGCCAAAACCAAAAGTATGCTTTTGGTGCACCTTTTCATATAACTAAGTTATGTGAAATATATCAGACCTCATAAAAATGCCTTCAATAATTTTTAAGCCATGAACTTTCTAAATTTCATAACTTAATACCTTGACAATTTCGTTTATAAATGGCTGATTTCATCTTTTTAATTGATTTTAGAAAGGGAGGGAGTGAGGGAGGGAGAGAGGGAGGGAGAGAGAGAGAGAGAGAGAGAGAGAGAAACATTGATTTGTTCCATTTATTTATGCATGCTTTGGTTGATTCCTGCATGTGCCCTGACCAGGGATCAAAACTACAACCTTGGCATATCAGGATGATGCTCTAACCAACTGAGATACCAGACCAGGACATGGCTGATTCCATTTTGATGTTGTTGTGGACATATTTAAAACAATACCTGAGATGGGATATTGAGCCTGAGTCTGGCTCAAATAAACAGTAAAGCCCAGGCAGACCTATCACAATGAAAATGCTCTGAAACACTGGCCTTTCCATCCACAGCAGGTAGAGCTATTGTTTGCTAACTTCTTTCTACCAAAAAGGGCCATTTCAGCCAGTGTACAAACAAACAAAGATTTGAAATGCTAGTTTAAAGATTATTTCTATGAGAATCAGCCAGGGTTTCAGCATTAAATCTCCTCTATCCCACTCTCCCTCAAGCATGGAGATACAAATATAAACACAAAAATAGGTGATGAATGTCAAATAACTAGAACTGCATTTTTGGGGTGTCTAGGACAGCTCTAAAAGCCCATGTTAGGTTACTATTCCATTTTATCAGACCTCTTTTTTAGGTGGAAAAAAAGGGAAGGAAACACATTCCTGAATTGTTCCTTTTAGCAATGCGCATTCAAAGTTGTTTGAAACTACTTAGAACACTGTTCATTATAGATAGCCTTCTAGAATAGATAGCCTCCTATAAGTAGCTTTTAAAGAGAAAGAAATTCATTTTTCTTTCCTTCATTTAGCAAGCATTTCTGATAGGAAGATTTTAGGCTCAATTAGGGCTTCTTTCTGACTTTTCCAATTACCTATCTGCCTTTGCGAAGGTGTTGAAAAATATCCTTGTCTAGTCAAACCGTGGGGGATTAAAAGGATAAGATTTTTGTATTTTTCATGAAAACAGCACCAAGCAGGCCAGCTCCCATACATCAGCTGACGTTATCTAGAAATATATTTTGCATGTTGGGAGAAAAGGAATAGGAATCCCACCCCGTTCTGCCAAAATACCTGATCGTCTACCACCATGTAGCACCTCCACGAGTTGTAGTTTAGCTTAGATATTTTTCAACTGAACCAACTGAACTGCCAAGATTTTACAAACAGGCAAACTACCCCGTTCCACCATT
>NW_006285248.1:1954047-1987830 GCF_000327345.1 Myotis davidii | reverse complement strand
AGGGGCATACTGTTGATGCCAAGGCACTGGAGCCTGTCCAACCAACTGCCTCATTACATATTGGACCCCATTTGGGACACTTACTATTGAAAAAACTGGGCTTTATTTTATTGCAATTTCATCAATATGTTTCTGGTATTGGATCTAAGCAAAAGGATGACATCATGGAAAAACAAAGTTATTTTTATTAGCTGCAACTATTGTTAACATTTGCAAGAAAATATTTCTTCACTCAGTCTAAAACTAAGAACAGGTTTTTGCTGCCATCATTAATACTATAGGAAATTTGAAACTGTATCTTCTTTGGAACCAGTGATGTGACAGTTAATATACAGTTAATAAAATAGTCTGGATATTCTCAGGTTCTCACAGATTCTGCATAGATTTACTTTTTTTTTTCTCACCAGATGGATTGGGAATATTCCCAACAACTGGTTTCATTTTGTCGAGAAGTGAGTCTAGCATCCATAGAAGCAATGAGCAACAGACTCAGTAGAAGCTATTAGCATCAGCAAACCTGCCTCTATGTCCCCTTTTGCTGCTTTTGACTTAATCCCTGTGCACATCTTGCAGAAGCAACTGCAGATGGTGAGAGAAATCCAAAAGGAAAAGAGTTATCCTCCCCGCTTGTTAACTTTAAAAAATGTGTTTCAACTTTTAAACTTTAAATGCAAACTAAAGAGAGATGATTTAAATACCAAACTGAAGCAAAAATTGCATTTTTGAAAGCTATGAAGAAAATGCATGTGAGTTATTGAGATATGGGATGTAATAACATCAGTGCTCAACACTGCCCTCCCCTCCCCCAATTCCACTCATGCAGTACCTAGAAGCAAACAAGCAGTAGGTCAAAGGAGACAGATCATAATTCATTCAGTTACTAGATAGGGTCAAGAACTAGGCAAAATAGATGGGGCCAACCCTAGTCCTTGAGCCAGACCATCACTCTTGCTCACTCCTGTGATGGATATGGTCTGTGAACATTGGAACAATGCCAGAAGTCTTTTCTTTTCTTTTTTTTTCACTTGATGTGACTATTACCTACAGCAGTTTTCTTCTGGCTCTGAGCAAGGCTATTTTGTTTGATTCAAACCTTCCCAAACAGAGTCTTGCAGCTCAATCCATGCTGTTGCCTGCATGGAGAGCAAATCTTCAAACTGGTTGCCACGGAACCAGTTTTTTTAAAAAAAAAAACACTGAGAAAGCAGCATAGCCAAATGGGTTGGGTCTAGCAAAAAGTCTACTCTTGGATTTTTTTTCCTTCTTAGCCAGTGCTCTGATACTCCAATTCCAAAAGGGATTTCATTAATAAACTGAGAATAATTGCTTTGTCGCCGTTTAGAATTAATCCATACCGCTTCAGAGCTTGAAGCTTCCACTGACCAAAATGAGATCCACGGGTAGGACTAGAATGACTTTACCCAAAGACATGATTTGTGTTGTGAAGAAACCAGAATTGGTTTAGGCCTCTTTAAAGCAACAGACAAGATACTTCTTAACATTTGAAAACAATGAAGAGGGATCAACACAGGTTCCTGGGTTACAGAGGGCAGGGCTTCTGACAAGATCTCTTGAAGTTCTGCTCTTCCCTGTAAGTGTGTATCTGTCCTGATCCTTGGGGAACACTTCCTTGCACTCATTCAGTGGTAGGACACTGACACAGCCCAAGCTCCACCTTCTATCTCCTATTCTCCCAGGAGAAACAGCCATTCCAAAGCTTGTAATAGAAAAGAAGGAAAGGAGAAATGGACAGGTAGCTCATTGGTTGCTCCAAAAGCTTTGTAACACGGACCATTCTGATTGTCTCCATATTAACACTGTACTCACTTTTTAAAAAAAAAAAATGACTGCAACTCAGGAAAAAGAGTTGAGGAAATATCTCCAACTATTCATCAAAAGTCAGACATTCCTTTGCAGACAGGATCTTAAAAGCCACTTTACCTTCCTGCCCAGTCTCTGCAAATCCATAAGGGCTGAAAGTGTTTGGACAGGACTCATCAATTAAAATTCAGATCTGGATACTGGAGCTAGATAAACATCAACTGGAAAATTAGCCTGAAAGAAGTTCAACCAAAGAGGGCCGAAAATTAGTCAATTTAGCAAGTCTGTCTGCCAGGATCATTGACTCGCTTTATATTCAATTAAAACTTGTAAAAACATCTACACAGTCAAGGCAGTGGAGCATTTTTTTAAATCAAATGTCAGAGTTTATTGCATTTTTTTCAATCATCCAATTTCGTAAACCTCAAACATTTACTTTTTTTTATTTTTTTTTATTCAAACATTTACTTTGTGCAGAGTATTAAACTAGGCACCCTACGATAGTAGGAAGAATTCAAGACAAAGGTAATTTCAAGAAAACTAACGCCAGCCCTGATTTAGTCAGGAAGTGGCCAGTTATGACACGCTAATTAAATTAACTTTCCATTTTTGGTCTAGAGACATTTTATCAATTTGAGACTGCTTAATGGAGCCATTCTTAAACCTACCAAGTAACTTTCTTTTAATAGAAATAGAAATACTAATTTTCATAACTTCACATTCTGCCTTTCACCAATGAGATAAATGGATTCTGACTCAACTAACACATCGAAAATCTACAATGAGCCAAAGGCTGTGAGGTCTTTTATTTAACACTGTCGGTAAAAGCTTGTTCCAAAGATTATTTGCCTCCCCATTACTGAATATATTTTCTATTGAGCGTTACTAGTAATTCATTAATTCTTAACTCTGCCTGTTGCTCCTCTATCCACTGAGCCAAACCGGCTTCGGCACTGAATATATTTTCTATTGAGCGTTACTAATAATTCATTAATTCTTAACTCTGCCTGTTGCTCTGTTGGCTTTGGGGGATCTGGCTGTATTTCAATGAGTGTCAACCCCTGCTGTCACATTTTAATAGCCCACTGGAGGAGACGACCGCAGTCCCAGTGTCTCCCAGTGTCAGAGTACAGTGCTCTCTTCGTTTAAACCTCAAAGAGTCACCAGAGAGGAGACCCCAAGTCTTTCCTCTTGTGAAAAATCAGTATGTAATTGCTTCCGGGGGTCATGAGTCTTTAGCTCTTGTTGGACTTGAATTCGCTCCTCATTACATGGAGGGACATCACCTGTAGCTGGGTTTTCCAACACCACAGGGCCCTGCATGATCTGTGGCTCCCTGTTATCATCCACTGGATGTGGCTTGAAGGCACTTTATGTTGTGCACCAGTCCTTCCTCATAGTACTTCATCACCAGTGCAAATATCAAGCCAATGAAACCACACTAAGCCTGGCAGGAATTTAAAGATTTATTTTGCATAAATAAATGCTTTGTGTGCTGCTAGCAAAAAGTAATATGCCCTCCCCTAAGAGGCTGCCTCTCCCTTTGGGGGTTGCCTACAATAGAACATTTAATAAGCTTGGAATGGGTTCCATATCCGTGACCTTCATAAAGCTAAGCCCACCATTCTTCTAAATGTAAACTTGAACTCCACACAGTTTCCCGGGAGAATTCCTCTTTTCTTTTTCATTCTTTGTTCTTAATGACAATTATTTAAGAGAGAGAGAGACCGACAGCAAAGTGCAGCAGTTAAATTGCGTGAATACAAACAGGATGTGCACTGACTGACCAGGGCAGAAAGGCATTTAAAAATACAAGCATTCTAAGGGAAGATGGAAAAAGAATCGCATTGCTACCGATTCAGCTGCCTTTTAAACACCTCCCCTGTTATGGAGAAAGTGACTACTACTCAAAAAGATTTTACAAAAAGACTTAAACCCCACCCATAGCAATCATCTGGTTTGCCACAGACCAAATGCCCCATTAGCAATCTGAAATTGCACACAGTTGCAGAACTGACCAAGAGGATGTAGATATTGCCATGGCAAAAAAAGGGGAAAAAAAGAAACAAAAAAGCAACCACGGTGAACTCTGCTTCTATAAACAAAGAATGTTTTAGTGGAACAAATGTAAGCTTTCTCTTGAAGGAATCCCAGTTAGAATGTCATTGAAAATGGCAAAACCGTTTCAACATCTTAGCAGTGAAACATTCCAGTTTTATGAGCTCTGAGGCACAAAGCCAAATTTGTCAGGGGGAAAGGTAAACAAAAATCCCCAGCATTACAACAAATAAACTGATCTTGTGAGCTCCACTCTTGAGAGAGAATATTAAAATAGATAATATTTTTGTTATAACTATCATAATTTCTATGACTGCCACCTAGGGATACAATGACTTGCCCTTCTCTGGTAAATCTTTACATAGAGCAGCTATTCAGTTGCAGTAGGCATCATAATTATGTATTTCAATAAGTTCCCTCATGTTGAATTTGAGCCCCATGTCACATTTAAATAGGAAATCCTAAATTGGAAAGGTAGGTTTTCTGTTCTTTTTAAAAAAAAAAAAAATCAGCTCCATAAGCATTTTCTGGAGATGAATGCCTTAAGCCATCCTGGTCGCTGTCAATCAGCCAGAGGTGCTGGTGTAAGGCAAAGACCCCATGACCAGACTGAACCTGTCTTCTGCACAGGTAGTTGCTCATTCACACACACCCATCTCTCATTTTCCTCGACTCCTGTGCCAATCCCACTTGCTCTTGGTTTGCTCAATCAGACAAACAGCAATCTCTAACCGCAAGGCACGTACTGACAGCTTGTTCGACCTAATTCCTCCTCGAGTGAATTTTGTGGATTGCCCTTGATGTTCCTGCCCTCCCTTTATACTAGTATGTAGGTTCCTGCCTTTGAGATACTTTAAAAAGGGTTTTACTAGAAAACTCTCAACAAACCTTTGTCTGTGTTAAGGAAAGAAACCGGACAAATATGGCTGTTATCATATTGACTGTCCTGGGGTACTAGGGAGAATATCACCCGTTGCAGCAAGAGAGAAGTTCAATGGTATTATTAAAATAGCACTCTGAAGAGCAGCTGTACAGCAAGCATGTCCAACTCAAAGGCTAACACGGGCCGCGAGTTTGATATGCTTGCTGTGCAGTCTTCCACCAATAGCTTTATAAGGACTTGAATGATAGAGAAAATCATATTCCCTTCAGAGGAAGGTCAAGGTTGGAGCATAAGTTGGAGTCATATTCCACTTACAGGTTTGCTGTATGTGTTGATATGATACTTAGACTTCTGAACCTCTAGATTATCGTTAAACTAGTACAAATTGAATTATCTACATACATTATAAGACCATGGGGGCGGGGTGGTGGGGGGGAACCTAATACTGACTTTCACATTCTACATGGAAAAGTTCTGACCTGGGAGTGCAATTAGGGTGATTGGGAAACTATAGTATATTTTATGAGCTACTAAAAGGATTCTTAATGTACGGTCCCTGACAAAGCACCATCGGCAACAACTTTGAAATATGTTAATATGCAAATTTTCTGCTTGCACCTGAGTCCACAGCCCTGACTCATGAATCAGAAATTCTGGGAGTGGGTCCAGCGGTATGGGTTTTAATAAGCCCTTGCTATGATTCTGGTGTACGTTCAAGTTTGAGAACTAACCAGTGCTCTGAAGTGGTTAGGAAAAGCTCACGTCACTCACTGGTACAGTCTGTTTCCTCACAGGAAACGCTTAAAAGCTTAAATAGAAGGTTCCATCTAGGCCCAATACATTTTGATTTATGGACAGAAACGCCCACCATTTGGACTGACAATATAATTTGAAGGAAAATTAATCCTTACAAATATTCCTTACTGGATAACTGAGCTTCAGGCAGGCTCTCCAATCAGACAGATTTTAATCAGATTTTCTAGTTCTTTTTAAAAACCAACAGCTAATCTGCTTTGCCTGACAGCCCAGGGCCCAGGGCATGACTATGGAAACCTTTCTCTTAATTGATTAGCACTGGCCCATTTGCCTTAATGCTAAACCATTGTGTGGCAACGCTGAGTTCTATTCAATAACGCTGGTTTGAAGAGTGGGTATGGACTGACTGAGCTAAAATGAGTACTGGTTTTAGAGGATAATTTCAAAAGTTCCCATGGCTTATAGAACCTGGAAACCACAGACAATGTAGATATCCATCCCAAGACCTCCGGGAGCCCTGTTGAGGTTCATTTAAAATTGGTACAGAACGAGAGAAGAGAACTAGTAAGTGACTTTACTTACACAAATGGCTTAGGAAAGGGCATTTAAGATTGTGAGCTATGTGTGTATGCACATGCTTCTTTAAATCTAACCTGAAAATATCCCATTTACAGGTACTTAAAACAACCATATGTATTTTGATGCTTCCTAATTCAAAGTGTGCAAAAAGATGGCTAAAATGGAAGCTCAATAACAATGTTCTGGAGAAAAATGCTAAAACTATGCTAAAAATGCTAAAAAATCTCCCTTAGAGGGAATCAAACTTGTTAGATATTGTGGAATAACTGCTCATTTTCAGGAATTACTAGGAAAGAGTAACCATTTTATCATAATACGTTCTACCTGCCCCTCTAGAGTCTATGTTCCTCTCCTGTTGCTGGTCAAAGTTGGAGCATTGGGGTGTCTGTTTCCTGTCTCTGAGAGCATTTCCTCATTGGCTTTCCTGCCTTGTCCTGTTTTTCTCTCACACCCCTGCTCACCAAATAGCTCCTGCTAAAGCACAGTCCCTCCTTCCTCTGTCTCCACCATGTGTCCATCTCCATTTGCATGCTCTTTCACTCAATGTTAACGTCACCCTGAGAAGACACTTAGAACAATCACCAATGTCAAGGTGCTTTGGTGATGGAAGTATACCTTTGCAAGAGAAGGGGCTGGATCAGATTGACGGGAATTCAGATACAGAGCCTTGACCTCCTTCCAGAACTTTGTGGTCCACAGTTGATTTGTTTTATACTCTTAAACCCAAGGCAAAGTTATAGTCCACAACCTCAAAAAGCTTAGAAAATCTAAAGACCCTTATTTATGGTACATTGAAAATGTCTTGACGGTGAGGGTAACAGGTGATTGTTTTTTTATCTCCCAACAGCTTTGCTTTTCAGTGCCCTTCATGGTGATTTTCGTAGGTCAGTGGTGCAATTCAACACTTTTCTAATAAGCCATAATAACAAGAGTTGGCACAACTGTTAATACAACAGGGACTTCCCTGGGTTTCATCTACTAATTGTAGACAGCAGGAAGCTCACACTGAGGAGACATTTGTAGCTTCCTAGACAAGTGCAAGAGAATGACTAGCATACTGTACATACTGTATATCTGCACAGAACACTGCTCTGTACCCCTGGGAGTGTTCTGTGGGGGCAGGGGAGAAGGAAGAATTCAGGTAGAAAACAGATTTAGACTTTCTCGCCTTTGATGGCTATGATGGTGATCTGTTCCCACTGAATAAGCTTAGTGGATACTTTTGATAATAAGCTGAACTCATTCGGAGCCAGCACAACAGGCACTTTATAAAGAAAAGGGTGGCCGATCACTGTGCCAGAATCCCCCCTCTTCCTAAGAGGTGATAATGAATTTCCTGCACAGGACACACACACCCCCAAAAGAACAGCCTGTTCACAGCCTGTGTGCACAGTTTAAAGGAGCCATCTCACATGACCTTCAAAGACAGAGACAGGGAGAGTGGAAAGAAGAAAGGCCAAAATGGATAGAAGGAGATGCTACCTTGAAAAAATGGAGTTAGCACTTCTAATGTTCCTCCACTTGATGTTCACGTGTCTAAAGCTACTTTCTAAATAACTTCACCGCACTTTGAAATTCCTGAGTAGTGGTGTGTCAGTGATACATTGGATACTTAACTGAATTTTTCAGTTTTTATGCTTTCATGCCAATGAATGTAACGCTTAAAACATTCACCATTTTGAGCATACACACAAGCACACGCACACACACACACACACACGTAAAGGCATATGCATCATATATTACTCATTTTGTGGGACACACATGTAAAATAATAAAAAATATCCCAGTGGATCCTTTCAGTGTGTTTCAGCGATAACATTTTTTGGGGAACAAAGGTATTTGCACCCTCTTTGCTGACCATATTGTTAAAATTATGACCTTAAGCAACACTGTTAGAAATGCCTGTGTAAAGTTTCTTCTCCAGTATCAGTGAACCAATACATGTTGAATATAATTTTCAAAAAGAATGTGTGCTACACTTACATATTTTTATATCTGTGGTGTTTTCCTATTAACCTATAATAGTGAACAAGTGACCATTCAGTTCGTTTCATCCAAAAGGGAAATGGCCTCCATGAAATGTTAAAGTGGAGGAAGTTATTTATAAAGTCTTCTGCCAAAGACAATTGTTTAATGATCTATAAAATGTAGGTTAACTGCTTTTATTATGAATGTGATTATAAGAAATGCTCACTCTATCATCCTCTATCTTTTGAAAATCAGTATTTTGTATTTCTAAGGACCAAGGAAAATATTTTTAAGCCAGTGTAATACACAGACACTTTGGAAATGAGAGTAATAATGACTTGGAATGCTCGTCTAGTTTTATGCAGTTGACCCAACATCTGATGGTAAATTTACCAGGCACTTCGTAAAGAAAATAAAATTTTCCTATACTACTTCTACTGTGCTAAATTACATTTGGGAATTTCAGCTAATCTTTTCAAGTTAAAGGCACCAACATTACTGACAGATTTTGTCTAACATGGAAGGCATTAAGACATTCCTTTTCAAGTACCTTGAGCGAATCAAGATTACCATCAAATAATTTTCCCACCTAACCACCTCATACGTTAGCTCAGAGGTCTAACAATGTTGCATGGGAGGTTAACAGACTATGTACACCAAGGACATTTAATTTGTGCAGTTAGAAAGACCTAGCCATTTAAAAAATATTTTCAGATGTTTTGTAAATAAAATTTTTGATTCTTATAGTTTTGTTCAGGCTGCTTTTAAAATAATTAGATTTTATTTGAATTTTTAAAAGAATCTAAGTTAGATGTTGCTCTATTGACTATGTGGTTCAATGTAACTCAGCCATATTCCTGTGGGAAAATTTCAGTCTTCTTGACTTTCTTGGCATAGCCAGATATTCATAGTTTCTTTAAAGACTCTAAGTATGAGACCAAAAGAAAAAAAAAAAAACACAAAGGAACAAAAAACACCAAAATTAAATGTTAGTGAAGAAATTAGAAGCCAATTGTATAAAATGTATTTTTAAAATCTTAAGAACTATGTGATTTACACTGCCTGTTAACCTAGTCTCTTTGTGAAATAACCGCGGCATAATATTTGTTAAGCTCTGATACACCAAATATTTGTGATGTTTGTATAGCACCGTTGTTATAATATGTGATTTCAAATGGGAAGCATCTTTGTTGTAATCATGTGAGCCCACAGAGGAATAAATTCCTGCCATAATGTATACCCAGCTCTCAGAATTCAGATTTCTTGCAGCTGCTGTATCACCAATAAATGAGAATTACTTATAAAAAACATTTTTTAAAGAATTGAGTTTATGATCACTGTGCATTTTCCTAATGAATTAATTTTTAGAGTTTTATTTTTTACCAAAAATGCTCTCTCTCAGTCAGTAAATACAACTGCTGATTTCAACCATATTATCACTTCAGTGGTTTCTATATTCTTAATCTAACTACCAAAAACTGGAAGCTTACTGCAAGGTATGTCCTAACAAATGTACAATAAATGACTTTTCCTGCATGCTGCCTGAGATATGTTGTAATTTGAAGTGTCTTAGCAAAAAAGTTATATATTTCACAATCCCAAATTGAAATGGCAATATTTCTCATGTGTATAATCAATGGTATGTTAATATCAAAATCAGAAGCACTGTCTGTCATACATGTATGTTATATGTAATGTTTAGCTTGTTTAACTGTAATCCATGAAATGTTCATTGCTTGAACTATCAATTCTGTACAAGTCATTGTCTTAACTGTTTTCCTAATCTTACCATATTTCCTAACACTGAAATATAAATGTTTGTATATTAGTCACTCATTTTTTATGGCTTTTTATGTATCTTCAGTGTGACTCCATTAACTAACCCAAAAGAAAATCAAAGCTTTCTCCTGTCATAGTCCAGTCCAGGCTCAGGGACATTTTAGCTATGGCAACAATTCATTCATTCATCAAATAAACATTGACTGAGTATCTACTGTAAATCAGGTCTATATCAAATATTGGGAGAATTCTTGAGAACCAAAGTAATCATAGACCCATAACTCCCTGTGAGGATTTCTGAACTCTTCCTAAACCACTCTTCTGTGACTTTCATGGAATTCAGACATTATTTGGTTTCTTCTTTGTTATAACAAAGACAAAAATTATCCAAGAAGAATCCTGAATTAAGTAAAATACACGTGGCCAAGGAAAATGCAACCATCATTCATAGAAGTACTGTCCTAAAGCCAAATTTAAAAATAAATTAAAATAAGTAAGTGTTAGAGATTGGACCCTAACTCTGGAAGAAACACTTAATGGAACCCCTCTTGAAAACTGTGTATTGTGTCTGTTTTACATTAATCCTAAGGTTCTTTGCTACACATATAATGCGGCATCAGATCACATTTCCTAAAATGGTGCCCTGAAAGTGAGCAAGGAATTCTGCAAAAGAGATAAAAAATGGCTGCTGAAAGGATAGTAAATATTTGTCCACAGACACGACAGAGGGGATACACACAGATTGATTTATCATTAATAGATTTCCTTACATGGACAATGCCTACTTACCAAGTTTTTAAGTGCTTGTACGTGCACACACACTCACAGTAGGAGTCATATCTCCCATCACATTCTCATTTTCTTTCTAACTTCAAGGAGACTGCCCCATAAAACCTCACGATTCGGGACATTATGGTGCTGAGGGTAATGAGGTTGAAGAGTGGTCCAGTCCTTGACTTTGGTATTACAAATTAATTTTTGTGGCATTCGTAATTCCTCTGAACTTGTATAAAAACAATTATAATTTTCCTTTCTCACAGATATTAATTCAGTATAGATATCTGCTAAGTATTGGAGGTTAAATTAGATCTATCCACACAGCCACATGTGCTCAAGGTGCAACAATGCCCACCAATGCTGGTTTGTGGAGTCAGAAAACTCTAGATTCAGAGGCCAGCTTTATCAATCCACCCAGGTAATTTTGGGAAAATTCCTCCACCATTGTAGATTTCAATTTCCTTGTGTGTAAAAATGAGAATCATAGTACCTACCCTTTAGATTTTCATAAAGTGAGTAAAGTGAAACAATGATACTCATAAGGCACCCAGTGAATATTAGTTGAGATTTAATCCTATATAGACATAATCCCCTTATACCAGTGACAAAAACTCTCTCCTTTGACCAAGGAGACTTCTTCTTGACTGGACCCTAATCTTAGACTCTGTCCCTGGCCAGCTTGGTCCAGTTTTCGCAAAAATCCTGTGGGGTCAGTTTAGTAAAAATCTCCCCACCCTTAATATCCAATCACATTCCTCATCCCCAACTCTTGCTATCTAAGTATTCTGGCCTGCATTCAACCATGCAAAAATCCACCTACCCTTGATCTTTCCTCTTGGTAATTTTCCATCCACTGACCCCCATCGCTTTTGGGCTATATATCCCACTTGTCCTTATTCTATTCAGAGCTTTCTGACCCATTGCAACAGTCCCCTTCTTGAATAAAGTATTCTATACTATATTTAACAAGAATCTGAATAAATTATTCTTTAACATCATCTCCCACATGGAAAGATGAAAATACCAAATAAGCTAAATTCAAACTCTCTTCATTGTAATAGTTTTAGCCAACATTTATTGAGTGCTTACTATCAACCAGGCAATGAACTAAGCACTTTACTTGGATTACATCCCAAATCCTCACAAAAACCTTCTGGAAGGAGTACAATTTCTGCCTCCTTTTATACATAACTTGATGCTTAAAGAAGTTAAGTACTTGCCCCAAATCACACAGCTACTGAGTTGGAGAACCAGAATTTGGATTCAAAGTTGTCTGATTCCAAAGCTAAAGCTTATGATACTTGTGTTATTGTGTCTCTCTATATTAATCTTGAAACTATCTACTAGGAGTAAGCAAACTCCTAAAACAACATAAAATGATAGCCATGTCTACCAATATCTACAACCCATCACCATGATTACCCGGTCAAAAAATTCCATTCCGATTTGATGTACAAACCCATGGTAACAGTCCTGCATCATTATTATCATAAATCTTATAACTTATGGCAAGAACTTATATAGAATGGCAAATCAGTAAAGTGAGTTTAACGAATATTCCCCAGATGCATGGAAAGCATATGCCTCATCAAAGTCACCTTGGAAACAGCTCATCCAACTTCACCTTCAGTATTTCAGACAACCACGGAGAACAGATATATTTCTGTCTTGCTGTTTTGTCCTGCCTTACCAGTGCACATCTGATTTGGGAACAAAAATCTAATTTCCCTCACAAATTTATAACACAATTATTTTCCCTTAACAAAGAAAGTTACAAGATTATCCAGAACAACAATAAATAGGATGTGACTATGGTAGATAATCCATGAATGAGAATGACCAGTCTGAAAATGGGCTCGCATACACCAAGAATTCCGTTATTGCAAATGACCATTCCATTCTAAGATTATCCATAACACTAACTACATTATAACCATATTTCATCAACTGCGATTCTCCAGCTGTGCCTACTCTCTGTGCTTATTGCCTACATACCACCATGTAGTCACCCAGACAGGGGAGAACAATATAATCAGATTGAGAGATTTGCCTGTGAACTCTTGATTTTTCTTTACATTTAGTCCCCAATAATTGAACATGTTTATTTGTAGACTCCCAGGATCCTACAAACTTTACATGCATACATCTGCAGAACGATTAGTAGCTCTTCCTGGATCTGTGCTCACCCGTTCAGTAGCAGATGAACATCCCCCCATTTCAAGGAATAAATGGTGAACACACTGCAAATATACAACTAATAAAAGTTCACATTCAGTCCTTGGTTGGCACCCTAGCCAGACCTTCTTAAATGCCTCTGCTTCCATATCTATTGGCTGAAAACAAAATGCTATGATTTTTTTTCAGAAATCCTGAGATGAAATTTGTAACATGTGAAAGTTACCTATGATGATCATAGGTATATCCCACCTAATGAAAGGAAATCATTTCATCAGAGTATTAATATTGGACTTCATTACCAAAGATTTGATATTTCAGGGGAATTTTAATTTCCTTACAGCAATGAAAAATTATTAAATAGGCTATATGCAACAAGGATTCATTCTGTCTTCTTCTTCTTACTCTCTGTCACTAAAAATAAGGTACAAGTGTAATAAGAATCCAGTATCACAAACTAGAAAATATGACAAAAGGTCAGGCCCTCATCAAACAGCTGCACCTGTTATGACAGCTCTGCTGATTTTACTTTGTGAGAAAAAAAAAAATGTTAACATTTTTCTTTGGTTACCATGAGAACTAGAGGACAGACAACCAAGCAAATTTCCTAGAGAAGAAAAAAGCATGTGGCCATCTGTTCTAAAATTCTAGCCAACAAATTCCAAGTGTGTGTAAGTCCCAGCTCTATAGAAGCCAGAATCTAAAGATGCAAGGGAAACAAATGCTGTCTTTAATTAATTTAAGGGCACTCATGACTGAGGACACTGCAATAAAAAAAATGAGGCATAAATCATGGTTCCTGCTGTTATTTGTACAGAAAATCTGTATTTTCGTGACTGAAGCCACCATGTGCCTCCTCCCTTACACATTAGTAAGGATTCCTACTAAGTCAGAGCTCCATAAATTCCAAGGGGAAGATTAACTCAAAATTCCTTACTAATCTCCTTGTGTTGACAAATCAGAACAGAGAGATTTCTCTCAAACAGCCTTCCCCAAAGGCTTTTCAATTCAGTAGAAATGAATTACTAGAGCACCTGTGTCTTTCTGAATATGATTTAAAACAAAATCCAAATGTAAAAAAAAATCCATTTGTCAAAGAAATGATTAAAACACACGCAACAGCTACAAGAACAACAAGGAAAACACGAGAGCCTTTTAGAATGGCTGAAGGTTGAACTGAAAACATCAAAGGCAAAGGACACAGCCTTTAAGGTCAGTCAACCAGGGCACTTCATTGTACCGAGTCAGAGGAGCCCAGAGACGGAGCGACATGTTTGGTGGTCATGGGGAGCATCAGGGCTTGACCTGCGAATGTTGAAAATCACTCTGCCTCTGATCTCATGGTGTAGAGTAAGTCCTAGGGGTCTAAGTGTCACTGTACTGCATTACAGTTACCTAATTCCTAATTCTTCCAGAGGAGCACTAGAGAGGAATGGTTAAGAGCATAAATTTTGGAGCCAGACTACCTGGGTTGAAATCCTGACTGTGAAATTCTGTGATCGTGGATAAATTATTACTTTGTCTGTGCCTCAGTGGCCTCTTCAGCAAAATGAGGAGGCTGTTAGCACCTTTTTCATGGAGTTGTTGTGAAGATGAAATTAGAGAGGGCCTGGCTCATAGCAAGTGGCATATTAATGTTACATGCTGCCACCTCTGCCACAGACAGAGAGCTATGATTGGCTCTATTTGTTCTCCACCCATGGAGAGGTATGACTTGGTTCTTACTCTACGTTTAAGAGAACAGAAGCTGCTGAGACATGATTGGGAAAAGAAAAATACAAAAGTGAAAGGAAGTGGTGACATGAAAATAGACATGGAAGGGACTCATTTTAATGCAGAATAAGAAAAGAGGGGTGGAGTAAGGAAGGAAATAGATGGGTTAAAATATTGATGCAATTAGTGATGCCTATTGAAATGCTCTTTTTTCTGGGCTAACACACAATAATAATATCGTTAGTTCACGTTTATTAAATACCAGCCATTACTAGGCACTTAGCATACATTAACTCATTCACCCTACACACACACACACACACACACACACACACACACACACATCCCCATCTCTCAAATGAGTAAAACTTAAAAGAGGTCCCTAACGCTTGAGACTTACACGGCTGATCAATGCAGAGCCAGCATGAAGACAGCCTGACTCCAGAGGCTGCATTCTCACCCACTGTGCTGCACTCACACCCACACATGTCAGGTCAGGGGTTCAATTCTGAAACAATCCAAATGTTGAACTGGATTGAAATAGTAACAAGCCATAAAGAAACCTGCTCCTGAAACCTTCTCTTCTGTTCTCCTCCTTGTGGATTTTTGGTGTTATATTAATCATTTTATCTCGTATAACCCCACCAATAGCAATGAGCTCTTACTTTGATAGTCAGTGAATCTATGGATTCATTATTGTTGTTATTGTGTGTATGCAAATAAACAATACTAGTTCAGGAAGTTGTACAATTGCAGAACCAGGCCTCTGCTATGGGCAGAATGATAGTCATCTTTACAATATGGGTGTATTTTTTAATAAGTCCCCCACATCATAATATTGTAAATCAAGCCTAACTCTCCCACATGGGAGGAAAATGGGAAATTAGGTTTACAACTGTAAGAACTTATGCCTGTTAAACTATTACATTCCAGAAAACTGAAATGCATCAAGGTTTTCACAGGGATCGGGTCTAAACCAGCAGTCGAACCTCTCTCTCACAATCTGGGACTGCTGGCTCCTAACCGCTCACCTGCCTGCCTGCCTGCCTGATTGCCCCTAACCACTCCCCTACCAGCCTGATTGACATCTTGCTCCCTTGCCAGCCTGATCGCCCTCACCTGCCCTCCCCTGCTGGCCTAATGGCTCCCAACTGCCCTACCCTGCAGGCCTGGTCCCCGCCCCGCCAACTGCTCTCCCCTGCTGGCCTGATCACTCCCAACTGCTCTCCCCTGCCAGCCCGATTGCCCCCAACTGCCTTCCCCTGCAGGCCTGATCACCCACAACTACCCTTCCCTGCCGGTCATCTTGTGGTGACCATCTTGTAGCAGCCATCTTGTGATGACATTGCACAAGGGCGTGGGTGTTCTTATTTTTATGACTATATATCTAAACCATAAGGACTATTCATATGGAATATGTTAGCCTAAGATTTTATTTATTTATTTATTTATTTATTTATTTATTTATTTATTTATTATTGCTTAAAGTATTACAAAGGGTATTACATATGTGTCCATTTTCCCCCCTGCCCTTGACAGTCCCCTAGCCTCCCCTATCCCCCAGACCTTCCCCCAGCCTCCCCTACCCCTGGCACATGCCCTCACCGCACCCCCCTCAAGTGTCTTGCATCCATTTGTTATGCTTATATGCATACAAGTCCTTCAGTTGATCTCTTACCTTTTATTATATAGGATTCTTTCATAGTTCCTTCATTAGTTTTATAGCAACAGGTCAGAGGTGAAAGAACATTTCAATTGTGATCATAAATTCATGGTTTGTTTTGGGGGAAATTTTACAGAAATCCTTGAAGAGTCCCTGAGAGAGATGCAGGGTCACTAACCATCCAAGGAAACCTATATGATGTACTCGTCATTCCAGGGCAATGACATTGCAGCACTATATCCATAGTGGGCATGGAAGAGCAAGTTGTCCAAAGTCAGCATTAATTTCCTCCAACTGGCAAGATGACAAATGATCACTTGCACGATGCATAAGAGTCTCTTAGGAAAAACATGTGCTTAATTGGTGAAGTGCTTTAAGGGTAATTACTTTCCATCAAAGACTGACTATAAGAATTTAAGAATAAATCTTCTATGAGCAGGTTAGGGCATTTCCTTTTGATCTACTTATAATTAGAACCATTGAATAAGCTATTGTCTTTATGTAATTGATTAAATGGAATTAAAGATGAGTTCAAAGGTTTTAGAACCCATGGGAAATATGATTTACTTTTTCCCCCCTCATATGCCAGAGAATAGAAATATTTCTTGACTTCATCTGGAGGTTAATTTTACTAAATTTCCTAATTTATTCAGGAAATTAACCCAAAGCCTCAAGAGCATATGCTTGACCTGGGGTTGGCACTCATGTATTGAATGGGCAAATAAATGAATGGATCAAGGGATGACTAAAAAGCCCAAGAATAGTCAGAGCCTAAAGATTAGATGGGACCACTGTGGTGGAAGATCAGGTTATGGGGATGATTTTAGTCCCAAGCAATCAGAGCAGTGGTTCTAACCCTAGCATTTAATATAAACACTTGGCTTAGGATCCACTATATTGACCAATGGAATAAAAATCTTTACATGTGAAGGTATGTGGTAGAGCGTAAGTAAAAGTATTTTTCAGAACTTTCCCTAGTTCCCAGGTTCTGCAAATTAAAATATAGGATGCCCACTTAAATTTGAATTTCAGATCAAGAATAATTTTTAGTATACGTATGTCTGATGTAATATGTTGGACATACTTATACTAAAAATATTTATTGTTTTTCTGAAATTTGAATTTAACTAGAAGTCATTATTACATCTAACAACCTTATCCTCTGAGATATTCTAATGTACAGTATTGAGAACCACTGAATTCCATTAAGTTAAGACAAGAGCATGGCATCAAGATAATATAACAGTAGCAAACTAGGACATCCAAGACAGCCCAGCATTCAGCAGTCAACAGTGGGAATGTAGGTTCAGAAATAGTCCTCTATCCTGGGAAAACTAACAGGGGTAAAGGTAAATCCCATTTCAAAGAAATGTGAGTATCTGATAAGAAGCCAAGGCAGAAATTCAAGTTTAAGTGCAAAAGACAGCGACCCAGCTATTCACTGTAATACACTATGGGGTTTTTGATGGTCGAGAACACTGTTGTGGAAACTCAGAAGATGAGAACAGAATTCACAAAGAGGCAAAATCCTTCCACTCTACAACCAAATTATGGATAGAGGAGACCTAGTGTTTTCTCTGCCAAGGAATGAATTTATCTCAGAGTCTGTATTAGTTCCAAGAGAGTTCTGAAGTGACCTTAGTTGTGTGGTTGGCCTTTTTGGGTTGAGGGCTGGACATTTCATCATAGCGGAATCAGTGAATATGCCAGTATTCACATCAATAGCTCTTAAAAGTATTTCTATGGACCAGTATTCTTGTCAAAGCAACAAGCCAGGTGAGAACAGCAATAGAGCAAGACTTGAGCAAGATAAATGTCAGTTACTACCTATAAGAGTTTCCTTTTGTGAACTGAAGATGGCAAAATGAAAGTAGATGTTGACATTAATGGAACTATCAAAGAAAAATACTTAAGGAGTCTTGCTCTCCCTAGAAAAACCCAAAGGTACTCTGGCAAAAATAAGCATTAGAAAATATAATAGTAGAACATACCTCATTTGGAATGTCGGTTTTTCAAATATAGGAATAATCTTAATAAGAAATATATCTTTAAAAGCTCTAATAATATCTATGTATAAATATGAAAAAGAGACATTAATAGAAAAATGGACAAGAGTAGAAAAAGCACTTGCAAAGCAGACTATCCAAGTTGCCAAAAACAAACAAACAAAACACAAAAAGACACTTATGCACTTCAGGAACTAGAAAAATGCAGATTAAAACCACTCAGTAATACTACTACATACCCATCAACATGGCTAAAATTAAAGAGACAGAGAATGTTAGCTGTTGGTGAGAACATGAGTAATTAGAGGGTAAATTAGTTTCATCATTTCAGAAAATCATTCAGCATCACCTATTAAATGTATAAATATGCATATTCTATAGATCAGCAATTTCACTTCTCAGTACTCATCAGACATGTGTGCAGTATTGACCAAAACTCATGGGTGTGTATATTAATAACCCAAACTAGAAAAGCATGTGTGATAATAGAACAGTTCAATAACGTTGGTATATTTATGCAATGGATACAATACAGAAATGAAAATAAACAAACTGCAGCTATTCACAATCATTTAACGAATCTCACAAACATAAGGTTGGTTATAAGAAGCCAGACATAAAAGAATACAGTTTGCATGATTTCATTTGTATAAAACCCCAGAACAAGCAAAAATTATTTTATTTTAATGGTAGAAATCACTACAGTATTTACTTTGGAGGAAGACGGGGACTAGTAAGGTGGAGCAGATATGATAGAAATATTGAGGATGCTGGTAATGTATTTATTTATCTGGTGATAGTTAAGTGGTTATATTAACTTTGTGATAAATTATGCACATTTTATTTTTCTGCATGTTATATTTTTAATAAAAAGTTTTTAAAGTTAAAAAGTTATGAAGAAGCTCAAAGAAGATTTGCTTATATGTAAATGCCCAATTCTTATATAGAAAAACTCAATAATGTCAATTATTCTTAACTAATCTGCAACTATGATATAACTACAACCAAAATATCAACAGTTTTTTACCAACTGGGTAAGAGAAGGGTCATTAGATAATACATAAATTCACATGAAAAATATAGAACAGAGTAGTTCATAATATTTTAAAAAATTAAAAACCATGATGCTCTTCTCAGATCATAGTGTCAAAAGAAAATTCAGAGAGCTCTGCTTGATATGAATATCTTGGTTTTTTGCTCAAGAAACAAACTGAATGAACAAGGAGATTTCAAAACTGAAAGTGGTAAAAGCTCTGCTCTCAGCAGTTACAGCTGAGTTTATAAAGCATGCGTGAGGAACTACATTGTTTTTCATTGCCTTTGGTTACTAAAACTTTCTTTTGGGGGTAGTAGTACTATGTAAGCTTACATGCTTGTAGCTGATTGGCTAGGAAACTGCAAGGTCATGTTGACACAAAGAAAGCTGTATCGTTTCAGATCAGAGTTAGCATTTCGGAGAAATCAGGACAGTTTGAGTTATGATTACGTGGCTGTGGGTGATTGGCTTCGGAGGCATACTTAAATTGTGGAATTTATTTTGCTTTTGCTTTATCAATAGTAAAATATTTAACAAGTTGGTAGTAAAACAAAAGTAAATGCAAACAAATTCCTAAGTGTATGATATATATTATACAATCACAGTAATAAAAACAGTTTGAAACTTATTAGCAAATAGAAAGACTGATAAATTGAACAAAATTGAGAGTCCAGAAAAAAAGACTCAGTTACATGTAGAAATTTGTGGCATTCTAATTCAGGGGAGGGCAGACTAGATTATTTAATAGAACACACTGTAACAAATGTACATTCATCTCAGAAAAATGTTAGATCCCTGCCTCACTCCCTACAACAAAAATATTTTGGATACAGTAAGGATTTAAAAGAAAGTAAATGAAAGCACCAACAAAACAAAACTATAAATAATCATAAAAGAAAAATATTTTATTAGACAGAAAGCTCAAATATCCTTAAATAAAAAACAGTACCATGAAATGCATATGCAAAATTTTTACATGTATGTGGGGAAAATACTATAAATTAATAAAAATTTGAAACTAGGAAAAATATTTTCAATAGATGGCAAAAGGCTATTTTCCTTAGTATAAAAAGAGGTCTGATAAACCAAAAAGGAAAAGAGGGTCAAGCCAATAGAAAAAAGAATCAATGGAGGACAGGAACAAACAATACAAATAGGGCTTAAATATGTTAAAATATAGTAATCTACTCTCTTAACCATTTTAATATGTATAGATTAGTAGCTTAAAATAGATTCACATTATTGTGAAACAGATCTTCCGATATATTGATTCTTAGTATATGAACTACAAATTAAAACTATAAATTTCCATTAAGTAAATTGGCCATAATCAAAAGTTTCATAATATGCAACACTGATGAGGAAAACAGGTAGATGCCCTCATTCATAACTGGCAGGAGTGTAACTTAATTAACTATCTTTGGATGACAATTTGGCAAGGTCTTCCAAATCTTAAATGCTCAGACTTTTTGGTACAGCATTTACACTTCTAGATATTTTTTCTGTAAGGATGTGTTCACATATAAACACAGACTTATAAAACACATTTGTTTCAACATTATTTAGGAAACCTAAATGTCCACAAATAAATTTTCAGACCTATTCAATAGAATACTAAGTAGCCCCAACAGTTTTTGTGCAATGATTTGAAACAGCCTCCGAGATATACCAGAAGGTGCTAAATACAATAGCTATTTCTTTTGTGTTAAAAAATACTGGCAGGAGAGATAAGGAATGATGCACTCAGATATGCAGAGAATTTATCTGGGAAGGATTCACAAGAGAGTGATTTGAGAGTTATCTTTTGGGACTAAAACTGAAAAGATTAAGAGTCAAAAACACATAAAACAAAAATGTATTTCTCACTGTAACCCTTTGTACCATTTGAAATGTGCCACATCCATGGTCTTACTAAACCAGCAGCAGCAGCAACAACAAAGAAACCCTGAAACCAAACAACTCTCTCGCCATTGAATCTGTTTGAGTCTTGCTATCTGGGCATTTTTTCCTCAGAGAAGGAATGCAGTCTTAGCATCTTTACATTCATTAGTTTACATATTATAGTTGAACGAACTCATTGTGTGTGCCTATGATACTTCCCCATGGGAAAATGGGAGACATCTTATTTGGAGTATCTCAGACTTGTGCTTGTACATTAGCCATTTGAATCCCTCCCCAACTCATGTACTCACATAATTAAGAGAACTGAGGCCCAAGGAGAGGGTGTTACAGTCAAGACTCACACAGTGATTAACGGCAAAGGTTGGACTAGAACCCAGGTCTCACATAGGTTCCACGCTGATTTTATTCAGAGAGGGAAATCCCAGTAACATCACAGCGACAGGTTTGAGTATAAAGTATTGAGTCAGTAAGGTGACAGGCTCTCTGGGATAATGGGAAGAGGCCAGAAAAGTCTGTATGCCTTTTTCCCCCTAAAATAACTACATATTTTTTAACTAAAAGAGTAACACGTTGTAAACAAGTGATTTAAGTTTTCTTTCTTTGATGGACTAATATTTCTCCACTTAGTATTGTCAGAGGTGTCTTCCATGGAGTTGTGCCCCTATCTGCAGGAAAGGCAGAGACTCAGTTGGGTCCATGGGCATCCCTCTCTCCTGAAGCCCTTATGAATCTACTTGGAACACATGATCATACATGATTCAAGAGGGGCCAATTAGAATCCTCAAGAAACTCTCTTCCTCCTAGAGTTACAGAGTGGAAAGAATGAACTAGTGTTGCCGTTGACCATGTTTCTTGGCAACATGGAGGAAAGTTCATCTTTAGTGAGTGGGAATAACACCAAGATGGAGAGAAACAAGGTCAGGACCTATAATGAAGCAGAGCAGCTGCTTTGAGCCCCTTGTTATGGCTGTTGCTAAAGTGGCTAGTGTGCCTAGACTTCCCAGTCAAATAAACCACTAAATTTCCTTTTTTATTCAAACCAAACAATAGTCTAATAAATATATTAAGGAAAATGTAGACAATCTAAAGAAAATAGAAATCAACCACAGTCATTACCCAGGAATGAACATAAACACACACTCACACATTACATGTTAAAATATACTGTTTTTAAAAAGAATTTTTCAAACTAACAATATACTGTAAATATATTTTCATAGATTTTTATTCTAAGGTCAACTCTAATATTAACCAGCTGTGTAAGAATGAGCCAACTCTTAAAAATCCCTGGTTATTGCATCTGTCAAGCAAAGAGTTGGGGATTAGATCACTAAGATCCAGCAAGGTTGGATAGGTCAAGTAAGACCAGTGGATGAAAGATTATAAATGCCAAGTGGAGAAGATTGGGCAGCAATGAATTAAGGTGGGCTCCTAAGCCAGAGTCCTTCCTAATTCCATTATAACATACTAGTGGCCCAGTGCACGAAATTCGTGCATGGGGGCGGGGGGGGGGGTCCCTCAGCCCAGCCTGCACCCTCTCCAATCTGGAACCCCTTGGGATTGGGCCTAAACTTGCAGTTGGACATCCTCCTTGCAATCTGGGACTGCTGGCTCCTAACCACTCACTTGCCTGTCTGCCTGATCACCCCTAACTGCCTTCCCCTGCCGGCCTGATCTCATCCCCAACTGCCCTCCCCCACTGGATTGGTCGCCCCATGCAGCCTGCTGTTCAGTCATTTGGTTGTCCCTCACTAACCCCCTTGCTGGCCTTGTTGCCCCATGCAGCCTGCTATTTGGTCGTTACTGTTACTGTGACGGCATCCAGGACAATTTGATAATCCTCTATTATTAGTATAGATTATTAGTACAGATGAGCCTTGTTATATATAAGCCATGGTCATGGCCTTGGCTTCTGAAAAGGGGAAGTTTTGAAAAGCTCATTATTTCTACTGCTTCCACAGACTTCTGTCCATGCTCTTATTTAAGATCCTCTCCTAAGTCCAAGTATAATTGATAGTACCTCACCCGCTAATATAACCTTGGTTCGCCTCTCATCTAATAATAGCCGGTGTCCTTTCAGACATTTCTAAATTTGATTCCTCTTCTTTTAGCTGCAGAGCAATCCCTGTGTAAAGTCAAAAGTAGGTTACGGGCCTTCTTCATTCCTGGGAAACCTAGAAACCTGAGAAGGGATTCTCCCAAGAAGAGACTCTTCAGTATGAAAGATCTCTCTGTGGGGAGATGACTAAACCTATTTATCTGGCATGTGGCACTTGTTCCTTCTTGCAGTAGATTCCTTTGGGACACGATTTCTAATGGCCCTTCCTGGAATTGGCAGGAGATGTAATGTATAATATACAACCTGAGAAGAGCAATTCTGACAAGAACTGGAGTCTGCAAATAGGTGAGGCCTCATACCCTCTGCCACCTGCCTCTCTGTGTGACATAGTCTCACGTTGTCCCATGTCAAATTTCCTAATGCAAGTGGTTTCATTTGAGTTAACCTTTAATGTTCCACCCCCCTTCACTGATATTTGGTCATTATCCTTAGACTGATGGCTTAAAAAAATAAGTTTCAATTACAGTTCATGTACAATATATTAGTTTCAGGTGTACAACACAGTGGTTAGACATTTATGTAATTATGAAGTGATCACCCTGAAAAATCTAGTACCCATCTGACACCATAGTTATTACTTTTTATTGACTATATTCTCTATGCTGTACTTTACATCCCCATGACTATTCTGTAACTACCAATTTGTACTTCTTAATCTCTTCACCTTTTTCACCCAAACCCTCAACCCCCTCCTATCTGGCAGTCAAATGTTCTCTGTATCTATGAGTCTGTTTCTGTTTTGCTTATTTATTTTTTATTTTTAGATCCCACACACATAAGTGTAATCATCTGGTATTTATTTGTATTTCTCTTCTGATCCAGACATGATTTTAAACGTGATTTTTTTTAGCATTGGAACCTTCTTTCAAAGGAAATCAGGAGTAGGGGACTGTGTGAGGAGTAAGAAGGGTGAGAGTTCACTGTGTGTTAGCATACCTGGTCTCCAGGTCATCACTGACACCTAGATGTGAGGTACTTCTGATCACTACGTGGCTCCCACTTAGGGAAGGTAGGAAGATAACCAGTATTACAGTCCTCTCTAAGTGCCCAGGCACCCTGCTTGGCATTTATGTTCAATGTCTTATTTCATCATTGTAACCACCCAGTCTATAAATATCACCTTTTTTAAAACAACTAAACAGTCTCAGAGAAGTTACTTTCCTCTTGAATTTTATCATGTAACATGGTAAGTGAAAGAGCTAGAATTAAAGCCCTTATTTGTGATTCTTCCCAAATTAGACCAGAACCTTTAATCCAGAGAAATTCCTATAGGAAAAAGGAGAACAGGGAAAAGGCTTGTTATTTTCTGAGAGTGGGTCTGTCACAGCTGATGGTTCATGGTTTGTTCTTGAGTGATTGTTGACATGCTTTTGCTTGGGGTCTATTGTGAAGAATAGGATAAGTTGATAGGAGGGTGGAAAAGTAGCAGAGAATTGCTGGGCCACAACTGAGCTTCTAAGTGCTAATAACATACAATTCCTGAGTTCCCATTTCCAAGCAATGTGCAAACAGTATGACCAAGGGCAGGTCACTCAATCTCTCTGGGCCTAAGCTCCATCTTTCAAATAAGGATAATAATACTACCTCCTTCCAGGGTGGTTATGAAAATGAATTGATAAACTAATCTAGTCACTGGCACTAGTAAACTTTCAATAGATTTCATTATTGCTAGTTTCATCCCAACATTTTCTGTGAACATCTATACTAATAATAGCCTAGGTGGTGTCATGCCCTCACATCGTCACAAGATGGCTGTCTCAAGGTGGCCATCACAAGCACAAGATGGCTGCATGCACAGCGGAGGTGGGGCCCGGTGGCCACTCCATGCAGTGAGGCCTGGGGGCCCATGATTCTGCACAGTGTGGAGGAAGCTGGTCTCGGCAGAAGAAGCGGGTTGCAGCAAGGAAGGGCAGTTGTGGGCAATCAGGCTGGCAGGGGAGGATAGTTGTGGGTGATCAGGCCGGCAGGGAAGGGCAGTTGTGGGTGATCAGGCTGTCTGGGAAGGGTAGTTGGGGGCGATTAGGTTGGCAGGCAGAAGCGGTTAGGGGCAATCAGGCAGGCAGGCAGGCAAGCAGTTAGGAGCCAGCGGTCCCGGATTGTGAGGGGGATGTCCTGTAGGAATTGTGCCTAAACTGGCAGTTGGACAACCTACCCACCCCCCATCCTGTGCACGAATTTCATGCACCGGGCCTCTAGTCCTATCATAAATTTCTTTATCAGATAAGTGGTCTGCCAATGAGTAAAGTAAGAATTACAAAAATATGAGGAATTGTGTTAGGAGATCATTAAAGTTGAACTACTCCTTAAGGACAGCAGGGCACAAAAGGGGCACACAGAAGGACACAAAGGAAGCTAAATGATGGTGAGTATAAGTCATGAGAATTTTAAAGGTTATATATTTATGTCACAATGTTGGGTGTGGCTAGAAGAGGGGAGAATTAGACTAAACAATGATGGTATTTTTTGTTTATGACGTTGCTTTCTGGAATTGAAGATCAATCTGTATTGACTAAATCCAAAAGAAAGAGTTCTCAGATTTCCTTCCCTCCAACTAACATTTAGATGAGTTAAATATAAATGAATTTGAAGCAGATGGATTAAATTGCCACTTAAGTACACAGGAGGTTGAGAAGCAAATGGAAAAGGCAGTTAGAAAAATATATCCTGAGTTCACTGAACCTGAAACAGTTGACTAGGTATTTGCCGGCGGGCAGGGGGGGGGTTTGGAGGAGGGGGAAGGGGAACATACCCAAAATGCAGCTGCAGCTCTCCAGACCCTGAGTCCGCTGTCACTGACTTCCCAGAGTCCCCATCTGCCACTCATCCTCTCCTCTCATGAAGAGCCACACAGACAAACAAAGCTTCATTTTCACCATGAGAATATATTCCAATTTATTATTATACTTTTAAACAATAAAACTGCTCCAAAAATTCTCTGCATTTGAAACTGGCCTTTAAGGCTTACTTATATTTTTGCCCCTAATAAGCACATTAACATGAGATCAAAGTTAATGACTCTATGAGTTTGAAATAGATAATTGCTGATTTTATTCATATAATTGGTAGGTATTTACAAACAGCTACAATATGGAATGTATGTATGTATGTATGTATGTATGTATGTATGTATAGGCAAGCTTTGTGTCAGACAACAAGATGAGTGACATGCCCTCAGAGACATACTTTAGAAAAGGAAATAAAACATACACACACTCACATCAAGATGGAAAGAATGAGCCGCATACAAGTCCCAGCTTGGAGGGCAGAGCCCTCCTAGCACAATTAAGCTTGGCCTTATGGTCCTCCCTTGTTCCTAGGTAGCTAATGGGCTGTGAGAGGTGCAGCAAATGCCACCAAAACAAGGCTTGAGTAACTAAATAGATTTGAAATTCACAAGAACATTGTAAACATGCTGACCACTCCCTTTGTTTTGCTTTGTGTGATCTGACTATAAAATAAAGCTTCGGCTTACAGGCTGGGTCACCTTTTCCTCATCCAGGCAGTGATTCACCTGGTCCCAACTGTATTCTCTTGTCAGTCTTCTTTAATCCTACACTGCCCCTCCTCAGGTTCACCCCTGGCCGTGCTGGACGTGTTTCAACATTCTACTTTCTGTTCCTATGAATTTTACTACATTAGTCACCTCACATAAGTGAAATCATACAGTATATGACATTTTGTGACAGACTTATTTCACATAGCATAATGTCCTCAAGGTCATTCATATTGTAGCATGTAACAAGATTTCCTTCCATTTTAAGATTGAACAACATCCCATTGTATGTATAAAACACATTTGGTTACCCATTCATCCACTAATGGACACTTGGGTTACTTCTGCCTCTTGGCGACCATGAAATGTAAATACATAGTATTTTTTTTTAATTCTTTATTGTTTAAAGTATTACATCTGTCTCCTTTTCCCCCCATTGACCTCTCCCCAGACATTTCCACCCCTCAGCAAATGCCCTGACCCCCCTAGTGTCAGTGTCCATTGGTTTTAACAAGCCTGATTCTCTGTAAATATTGGCTTTCTTTCTTTTTTTATGTTTTGTTTTTTTTAAAAAGGTCAGCATGGCTTGTGATTTATATTTTATGTATTTTGAAGTTCTATCCACACTATATTACCTGATTTTCTTTTAACCAATAACACTTATTTATGGCCAATAGGCCAGGGTAAAGATGTAATGAGAAGCTCATAATCTTACCTAATAAAGAGGGACTATGCAAATTGGCCGTCACACCGTAATGGTCAAGATAGCTGTGCCCATATTGGAGGCAGAGATTTCGTAACACAAGATGGCTGCACCCACAGCAGAGGCCGAGTTCCCGTAATGAGCCTTAATGAGCAATCAGCAGGGACCCGAGGCTGTGCCCTACCCCCCCATGTGGTGGGGCTTTGACCGGGGACCTCAGGCCATGCCCCCTGCCCCAGCACTGGGCTGGGGAACCTGAAGCTGTGCCCCCGCCTGGCAGGCCTTGACAGGGGACATCAGGCTATGCCCTCTGACCTGGGTCAGAGGACCTCCAGGCTCACCCCCTAGCCTGGGCTAGGGGACTTCAGGCAGCACTCCCCCCCTCCCCTGGCGCTGGGCCAGGTGACCTGAGACCGTGACCCCACCCGGCGGAGCTTGACGGGAGTGGGGCTGCCAGGTCTGGATCTAACCTAAAGGAGGTGGGGCTGACTGGGTCTGGGTCTCCCGTGATTTCAAGGCGCAAGTGGGTGGGCGGGGACTTGACTCTGGTTCCCCTGGTGTACTCCACACTCTGACAGGAGGAAGATTTTCATAAACATTTTACTAATTATTTTTTCATCTCTGACACTTCTATTATAGAGAAAGGGCAAATAGCAATATTAAAATATTTCCTCTAATTAATTCCCTTTTAATATGCACGAATTTCATGCACCGGTCACTAGTAAAGTATTAAGAGCTAATTTGTCCAGATGAGTTTTGAACCCATAAAAATGACATCATGGTACAATGATTGAATTGAGCTTAGCAGACATTATCTTCTATTACAATATTGACTTCTCCTCAGAGGACCTGAATAGACACTTATTCAAGGAGAATATGCAGATGGCCAATAGACATGAAAAGATGCTCAGTGTCACTAATCATTAGAGAAATGCAATTTAAAGCCTCTATGAGATACCACCTCACACATGTCAGAATGGCTATCATCAATAAATCAACAAACAAGTGTTGTCAAAGATGGAAATAAGAGATCCTTGTGCACTGTTGGTGGCAATAGATTGGTGCAACCACTATAAAAAACAGTATGGAAGTTTCTCAAAAAAATAAAAAACCAGAACTACCTTATAACTAGCAATTCTACTTCTGGGTATATATCTGAAGAAAACCAAAACACTAATTTGAAAAGATATATGCACCCCTATGTTCATTGAAATGTTATTCACAACTATGGGCCCGGTACACAAAATTCGTGCACAGGGTTGGTGGGGAGGTGTCCCTCAGCCCAGCCTGCACCCTCTCCAATCTGGGACCCCTCCAGGGATGTCCGACTGCCAGTTGGGGATGTCCGACTGCTGGTTGGGGATGTCCGACTGCCGGTTGGGCATGTCCAATGGGATCGGGCCTAAACCGGTAGTCAGACATCCCTCTCAGAATCCAGGATGCTGGCTCCCAAATGCTCGCTTGCCTGCCTGCCTGCCTGCCTGATTGCCCCTAACCACTTCTTCCTGCCAGCCTGATCACCCCCTAACCAATATATGCACCCCTATGTTCATTGAAATGTTATTCACAACTATGGGCCCGGTACACAAAATTCGTGCACAGGGTTGGTGGGGAGGTGTCCCTCAGCCCAGCCTGCACCCTCTCCAATCTGGGACCCCTCCAGGGATGTCCGACTGCCAGTTGGGGATGTCCGACTGCTGGTTGGGGATGTCCGACTGCCGGTTGGGCATGTCCAATGGGATCGGGCCTAAACCGGTAGTCAGACATCCCTCTCAGAATCCAGGATGCTGGCTCCCAAATGCTCGCTTGCCTGCCTGCCTGCCTGTGATTGCCCCCTTCTGCCTGCCAGCATGATCAAGCCCTGCCTGCCTGCCTGCCTGATTGCCCCTCACCACTTCTTCCTGCCAGCCTGATCCCCCCCTAACCACTCCCCTACCCGCCTGATCGATGCCTAACTGCTCCTCTGCTGGCCCAAATGCCCCCAAATGTCCTCCCCTGCCAGCCTGGTCACTCCTAACTTCCCTCCCCTGCAGGCCTGGTCACCCCCAACTGCCCTCCCCTGCAGGCCTGGTCACCCCCAACTGCCCTCCCATGCCAGCCATCTTGTGGCGGCCACCTTGTGACCACATGGAGGTGACCATCTTTGACCACATGGGGGTGGCCATCTTGTGTGAGGGTGTGATGGTCAATTTGCATAGTACCTCTTTATTATATATGGAAGCAACCCAAGTGCCCATCAATACACCTCTGCTGCCTAGTGGTGGTGACAGCTTTTATTCATATTATTTATAGTGGGAAGGCTAGTTCCTCTGTTATGGCCAGAAGACCAAAAGTTGATCAAAAGCTGCTATTTTGAGATCCTATTATAAACCATTGGTTTTACATTTATTATCTCTATTTTTTTACAATCATTGCTGAAAGATGGCTCTCATACTTGGTAACCTATGAAAGCAGACTAAACCTGAGCCACAGTTCATTCCTGTAAATATACTTCTGAGAAAATGAAACTTAAGAACAACCTATCACAAACAATCACCTAGGCTTTGCTATGTAAGGCAACTGCTTATGCTACAGCCAATCAAAAATCATGTCCTTGATTTGCTTTGCCTCTATTCTGACAAAGTCTCTCTCCTAGCTCCTGTGGGGGGAGCACTCCTAACCACTTCTGGTTTGATTTTGCCCAATTTGAATCCATGTTCACTCAAATGAACTCTTGAAAATTTTAATGTGCTTCAGTGTATCTTTTAACAATCATTTCTACAGCACTCTTGCTGTATGGTTATTACATATTTCTAATATCACCCTTGCCTAAAAGCAGAAGATGCTTTTAAATAAAACTGTGTTCCCACCAAATTCATTGCCTTAAGTCCTAGCACCTCAGAGTGTGATTCTATTGGAAACAGGGCCTTGAAAGAGATATGTAAAGCTAAAAGGAGGCTATTCCACTAAGGGAACTTTTTAAACACCCAGACTCCTATTCCCTATTTTTTAAGAATCTTATCCTATCATCTAATAAATGGCTTTGGAATTTGTGTTCCCATCACGTGCTCCAGATGACCACACAAAGAACCACCACTCTGTTGAATACCAGGACTCCTACCCATATTTCTTATTAGTGGGCAATTAAACTACAGGAAAGTAGTACCAACTGTTGAATAAAAACGTATTTATATTTTTTACCCTAATTATTCTGATTGGCCAGGCAAAAAATCAACTCATTAATGCTACAAAATTTCACTGAATGGCTCATGAACTGGTATCTTAGACAACAAAATCAGAAACACACATTCCCTAAATTCAAGCAGCTCACACACTAGTTAAAAGACAGATGAGTGAGCAGTTAAATTACAGTGTAAATCTGTTAACTGCAATTCCAGAAGTAGGAAGTGGGAAAACAGAATACAAAGCAGCTAACTGCTTGGTGACACTCAGTAAGAGTGACATTAAGTCAGTGATGTTAGGAGATGAATTGAAGGGTAAGGACACAATTTCAGCAAAACAAGTGGCAGAGAATATGTACAAAATGCCTAATCCGACCCTTCTGTCCTGTCCACAGAATGGTCTGAAAGCCAGAGTGACAGAGGACTGGATGATGAGATGTGGTCAAAAAGTCCATCACTTTAAACCACAGCAGGTGGGTTTGACCAAGAGCAAAAGGGAAGGCACATGTGGCAAGGAGTGTGGGGGAGTAGAGATCAAGTACAAGGGAGTTGTTTTAATCCAATCAAGATGCGGCCTGGGGCCTACTCTCAGCTTCTCCAGAGCCAGAGAATTGTTTAAATGCCCAGAAAATTGTACCCAGATGTTTTAACATGAGGACCTCATTTCCCATGAAGTCAATTAGACGCATTTGTTGCTTCTACATAGAGCTCTGGTGTCTGCCAGATTATTATGCACACCAGGGGGATGTGTTATTCAACCCTGTCATGTCTCCCCCATGAAACTGTCATCATGTGTCTGGAGCTAATTGACGCTTGCTTGCTTTTTAATAATTAGTCAAGTGGTGGTAATAAAAGCCGAATAGAAATGGGCCGAGTTTCATGTAATGACTATTTGAGTAATGAACATTAATAGCAGGAGAGTCCGAGCACAACCTGCTTTGACCGTGTGTGCTGAAGTAAAGGCCCAAGGCATTCCACCTGAGATATTCTCAGCTGTGTCTCCCACTGAGTGTGAGGGGTGGGTGTACTCTGAGGTTGTATCCATTCCCTGAAGAAAGACAAAACCTTTCCTTACGAAATTCTCTCTTTTTTCTTACCCTTTTCCCATTCCTACCACTTTTCCCCTCAAAGTACTTCCATGTGACCCCATTTTACCAAGTTCCCCAAGGTCTATCCAATCCATGGGTACTACCCTGATTTATCGTGTCCAACAGGAAATGTTAGTGGAGGATTCCAGCAAATGTCGTACTGAAGATCCAGAAACCTCTGGAATAAAGATTTGGATTGCTTCATTAGACAAAGAAACCCAAACAGCTGAAGCTCTGGCTAGAGGCGGAGAATATACAGCTAATGTCAGGGGAAATTTATTAATATCAGCTACCCCCTTGCAACTAGTTAGGAAATAATTTTTTTTTAGCATCTACATGCATTCATCTTGCTGTTTTATATTTTCCACTCAAGCCTGGGCCTCTCTAGTTAAAACCATGCTTTTGAGTTCAGCTGACCTTAACATCTGCCCTTAGAGGTCTTAGAGCCATCTTAAACCTAATATGTCTAAAAACAGACTCTCCCTGTCACAGTGTTCTCCATCTGAATAAATAGCCACTTATAAGTTTCCATTTGCTATGGTCCAAAACCATGACATCATCCTTTATTCCTCTTCTTTTTCCTCAACTTTGATCTTCTACATAAGTTGAGTCTGATTATTTCTCATCATCCCCATGACTATCTCTCCCAATCAAGCCACCATCATCTCTCCATTAACCAGGGTCTTTCCATTGATATCCCCTGAGAGTTTTCTGCATTCAGGCTAAGAAATAACTTTTATTGAGTTCCTACTAAGTTCTAGCCACTGTTCTAAGCATTTCACAAGCATTAACTCATGGAACCCTCACAACTTCATGAAAATCAGTACTATATTTATCTCCAAACTGAGGAAACGGAGGCATGAAGAGGCAGTCATCTTGCCTAAATTCTAGACCTGCCCCTAAGTTCTAATGGCCTGATTAGCTGCCTTTTCCTTTGATGCTGGGTACCACTAGTGTCCTTCCAATAGTTATTATTAATAAAGATAACTTTATTTTGCTTGCATCCAAAGAACTATGATGTGAAAGTCACAACTATCAGAGTGTCCTTCCTGTGTTTCTTTCCCATAAGAATAGGTATTTGATGAATTTGATTAGTCAGGGTTCATAACTGGTAAGTGGTGTGCTCGTGTGTGTGTGTGTGGTGTGTGTTATACTCCTTCCTTTCATTCAAAAACTGTTCCTATTTCTCTATGCTTCTCCCCTTTCTCCTCCTTCTCCTCTATCCTCTTCAGTTTTACTTCCTAATTTTCTAAACCAGACAATTTCTTAGAAAGCAGTATTAAAATATTTAAATAACAAATCATTCATCTTCAGTACAAGGAACAATGCCACACATTGTTCAATTTTTCTAGCCAACTGCAACACAAGCTGCCAGCTGGCTGACCTTAGGCTGATGGAGATCATACATAGGCACAGAAATGAAATTGGTGAGATGAGGAAGTATCTAGATATATAAAGAGGTAATATGCAAATTTTGGGGGATGCCTTAACGTCACAACCACTCAGGAGGAGGCTGCACGTGCAGGTGGGCGGGAGGGAACTGTGCGCGGTGAGGCAAGCCACGGGTGGTGCAGGCCCAGAGAGAACAGGAAGTGCTAGCTGCCGCAGCTGCAGGGACCCCCAGAGAGAACAGGGCCTGCTAGCCATGGTGCGCTGGCAGTCCCGCCTCTGCACGTGAGCTGTAGAGGGAAACACCTTTTCTGACCACTCATTGGCTAAGCTCCCGGTACGCCACTCACAGTGTTCTTGGTAACTTGGGTAATAAGAATCCAAGAAGGTGATCTAGGGCTTTTCCATCTCACTCCTGGAGGAAAAAATGAATGTCAGCTGCTGGAGGGGCTAAGAAATGTCATATCCTGCCCTAGCTGGTTTGGCTCAGTCGACAGAGCCTTGGCCTGCAGAATGCAGGATCTGGGTTCAATACTGGTCAAGGGCATGTACCTAGATTGCAGGCTCCTCTTTGGCCAGGGCCCAGGTCAGGGCTCATGCAGAAGACAACCAATCAAAGTGTCTCTCTCATACTGATGTTTCTCTCTGTCTTTCCCTCTCACTTCCATGCTCTCTAAAAATCAATGGAAAAATATCTCAGGTGAGAAGAAA
>NW_006285248.1:1949853-1953983 GCF_000327345.1 Myotis davidii | reverse complement strand
AAGTAAGGAAGGAAGGGAGAAAGTAAGGGAGAAAGGAAGGGAGAAAGGAAGAAAGGAAGAGAAAGAGAGAAAGAGAGAGGGAGAGAAGGAGAGAGGGAGAGAGAGAGAGGAAGGAAGGAAAGTCATATCCTATGAAAGAGATATTATGAAAATGCCTAAAGCAAATTGTCATTTTTTCGTGGTGAAGGTACTGGACTCTGTGTTGATGAAAACACCTTGGTGGCTGTGGCAGCCAGCAGTGGCAGCAGCGGGGTGATGGGGACAGTGCTTTCCCCTGATCAGCCCAGTCACTTCCCGCAGAGGGAGGCCAGACTGCAGCTTAAGACACTACCTAAGCCATCAGTAGGACATCTGCTGAGGGCTCCTGGACTGTGAAAGGGGGCAGGCTGGGCTGAGAGACCCCACTGCCCCAGTGCACAAATTTTCATGCATGGGGCCCCTAGTATATTTTATAAATAAAGGTTATTACCTGAGGTCCAGGCTGAAGTAGGACAAATGTGTGTTTTCTATAAGGAAATATGAATTAAGGAGCCTTATATTTCTGACATATCAAAGAATTCTGACATGCCTCTTAATCTGGCTCTGCTGGAAAGCACAGAAATCCAGAGAGGACTGTATTTTGGAGGATGCCCTGGATAAATAGTGGCGTGAAGCAAGGCAGTTGATGGTGGGACCTTACAGAGTTCATCTGCAGCTCCCTATAGAGACCATGGGACTTTGACATGGAGCAAGGGGCTCCTTTGCATCTTAGCCCAATAAACGATCAGCGGGGCAGGTGGTTCAAATGGGTGAGCACCAGTCTTGATATCCTGCATGTGTGAATGGGTAAGATTCCCCTCCACTTTCCTAGGCTGCACTTTCAGCTCAGCCCTGAGTTCACATCAGCCCCAAAGAAGGAAGTTCCTTTCTGAGCTACTGGCTATGAGTGCACAATTCAGATTTTTTTCTCAAATACTACTTTTCTAAACTTTGCCCCTAAAGATAATTGTTCTTTTTTTTCTTAGTTGGTTATGTATCATATAGTGGTTTATTTACTTATTTTGTGGCTATCTAGCATCCTATCTATATATCCCTTCCAATCAGCACTCTTATCTTTCTTTGTGAAGAATACCCCATTCTCCATGGTGTCCTGTGGAAGGGTAATTTCCAACGCCCACCTTCCCCTGCAGGCTCCGCCTATGGAAACTCATAGAACCTATGGTCAGTCAATCGCATGCTTGCTCCTAGACCAGAATCTTGAGCCACTGTGACCAAGGCAGAAGGAGATTAAGAGGCCAAATGGGCCAGAAGCGGTTGTTGAGCATTTGGATCAAGTTGGCTTTGCAGCAACGATCACTTAGAACTAGGATTGGCTATATGCATCATTTCTAGGAACAGTGCCATCTCCCAGCACAAGTGAAAGATGTATTAAGGAGGAATCCATGTATTGAGGAGGAATGGTAAGACAGGAGAACACACTATTTCCTAGCATTCTCTGTGCTGGTGACATCATTACTTGTGAGAAAATACGGAAAATTCCCAGAAATCCAGACATATAAATTCAATTTTAATCACAAAGTTATACTCTAATGCAAAATATATTCTTTCTATAACATGAAGCATTTGGATTATCTCAGATAATCATACACAGTCCCTATAAATTCCTATGACAGAGGTGAGTAATAGTGGTGCAGAATGAATGAGAAGTGCAATGGGAAAAAATATCCAGAAAACCTGGTAGATATAACCAAAAGGAGCTGATATTTAATTCAAATTATCTGAGATTCCAAGATAATCCTACTCACCACAGAGAGCTCTCAGCCTATCTTTCTCTTCTTTCACATTGATACATAGAGCTGTGCTTACTCAGGAAAACTCTAAATTATTTAATATATTTTGTTTAAATAAAAGTAAATCACTCTAAAAGCTTGAAAAAAATGTCAGCCCAACACAAAATGACAGGTATGTATCAGCCAACAGGGTACACAGAGAAGATGCCAGAAAAAAACAAAACTCAGTTGAGATATGCTGGAGAAGACACACTTCCTGTAGGAGGTCATAAGAAAGCAATTTGCCAAATTGATTAACATGATTATAGGTTTTCAGTTGGGCCACTGTGACCAACCACATAAAGTGAAACAGCCCTGCCCTGGCTGGTTTGGCTCAGTGGATGGAGCGTCGGCCTGCAGACTCAAGAGTCCCTGGTTCGATTCCAGTCAAGGGCATATATATACCTTGGTTGCGGGCACATCCCCAGTAGGGATTGTGCAGGAGGCAGCTAATCGATGCTTCTCTCTCATCGATGTTTCTAACTCTCTATCCCTCTCCCTTCCTCTCTTTAAAAAATCAATAAAATATATTTAAAAAATAAAAATAAAGTGAAACAGCCCTACCATCAGGGTGTTACAGAATTTATCAGGCGACCAAAGAACACACAGAAGTAATTGGAGGCACAGGAAAAACCCATTTATTTTCAGATGTTTTACATGTACTGGTACAGTGACTCAGGGGGAGATTGTTTCTCTCTAAATCTTGAGCAAGCCAATATGGAGGATGCGTTCCCTTATACCCCTTTGGTTTCTTTGTCCCCCAAATATGGGATGGGACTTCTGGGCCTTTTGCAGGCTTTGCAAAAAGCCGTGTGTGTTGGGGTGGGGGCCATGAGACCACATCTAAAGGCCTGACCTGGCGCCAGTGCTGATAACTGCATCAGGGGGTTGTGTACTGTTCATGGTTTATGGCCTCTCTAAAATGGGAGTAGTACTTAGGTAAACAAATCTTGCAAGACCAGATAATTAAAGAAGGGGCAGTGACTAGACTATAGACTAACAAGAATGTGCATTAGGTTGCTGGCACAGATTCAAATTGCTAGCCCCCCCAGAAATGTCTCATTTTTCCCATCAAGGGCAGTAACATAGGTTTATTAGTTCTAGAAGTACTATGTGAAAGACAAGCAGCTGTTTCCTACATACAGAAAGATGGAAGGAACATTTGGCTGTAAATGACAGCCAATGCTAAGGAATTTTTGTAAATCAAATAGTAATAGGGGTTGCTCAGTTATCATACTCAAAGCCCCACTCCTAAAGAATTCTGGGAACTCATAGCTGATGTCATTTAATTACACAATATTTACTTGTAAGTTTGATTTTTAAAATTCTTACCTAGTGTTAACTGTGAGTGAAATTGTATGAGCGGTATATCACTTTGTTATAAATGAATTCTGAAACACAGGAAGATCCTTAAAAGGCCTAGGGAATTTAAGTTTATGAAGTTTGAACGGGTTGGCACTCATAATGTTCAAATTGAGCTTCCTTTCTTTTGGGTGTTTTTCTTATATGTTCTCTGCTTTTCTCCCCCAAAATGGGGGAAACAAGGAAATTTGTGTATACATATCTTGAGGACTTGTAAAAAACTTCATTTTAGCCTACCTCCTGAGCCTTCTCAAGACAAGCAGCTGTTTCCTCAGTACCTAAAGATGAAAGGAACGTGTAGACAACAGCCAATTGTTTGCTTTAACACTGACTCATGTCAGATTAGAAAGAGTAATTTATTTAAGCAGATATCTGTCAATAGTACCCTGGAAACATAAAGTGGCACAGAGATGCAGTATCTGCTGTGAAAGGGGTCTTCACAGCCCATCTTTCTGCTGTCTATGTGAGAGAGAAAGGGGAAGAGCCACATCAATGAGAACAGCCTCATGCTTAGAGGTTCTGTAGGTGCATCTAAGACTCTCTCTCCCCAGAGTCCATCCCCACCTCCCTCACTCCATGCCCACAACCAATTCACTCCACTTCTGGGTCTTGCTGCCATGGAGCAGAACAGGTTCAGGAAGAGAAACGGGCTTCCAACAACAAATGCCAGTGGGTCCTGGCAGGAGGTAGCTGGCCAGCAGCCTCCCTCGGTGGAGCTGCCCCTGTCGCCCTCATCCCTGCTGCCCTCAGCCCTGCCTCATGTGCCTCAGGGGCTGGAAATGACTGAGCCTGCTGCCTGGGCTGACTGGAGGCAAGGTCCTGGATTTGCAGACAGAGGAAAGGTAGGAGAGGCTGCTTGTGAAGTGGAGAGTAAGGAAAGATTTTGGACTGGCAGCAGCCAAAGTCAAAATCCTAACTTCTTCAATATCTGGGAAGGAAATTGGTGTCAAGTTCTTTATA
>NW_006285248.1:1945327-1949817 GCF_000327345.1 Myotis davidii | reverse complement strand
TCTCTATGGAGAATATATATATATATATGGAAGTCACCAAAATTATCACTTATTTTCCACACTCATCTTTTCTTCAGCATTAAATTTAGCCCCATATGTAATTGTATCATATCATTCATAGGAATGACATGGACATATTCTTTGAATGAAAATCTCCTATTTTTGCATTGATGACAGATATCCCAGTGCATCTGGGATACAGTCCTTATGAGAATGTGCTGACTCAGCTTTATAATATTCTTTGGGCTAGAAACCTCCTGGTTAGGCTAGATTAGTAAATACTTTCTTAATTTTTTTTCCCAAATCCTCCTAATGTAGTATTGGTTAAGGAGTAAAAAATGCTTTTATTTATCTTACTTTGTTCCAAAATGAGATAAGGCAACAAAGTAAAATAAATTAGAACTAAGTGGGGGTAGGGAACACCAAACAAAGGAGAAATGAAATTAACAAACAAATACAAAAGCATGTGAAATAGAGCCAGGAATGAGGTTGATTGCACTGGATTCTCATTAAATGGCCTGTACCTTTCAGCAGGGTTCATGACCTGCGATCCACTCATTTTAATAATGGATTATTTAGTGTCTGCTGCCAAGCACTCTCCATGGAACTTACCCGCTTAACTAAATTCCTGAGCATGTCCTGGCATGACAGTTTTCCTCTCTATCCTACTTATTCCTGATTCCTTCTTCCATACCTGAGAGCTGAGGACTGTTTTTTGTTCTACTCTCAACCCTCCCCCCCCCCTCCTTTTTTAACTTCTCTTCTAGAGTAAGTAATTCCTAATACAGGAACAAGCTTTTCCAAGGTTTGAGTTCTGCGTTTCCAAAAGGCCGCAGGATGTCTGGCTCTGCCTTAATGTTCTGCCAGCACCATAAACTTAAATGACAAAACGGCTCTGTACTGACCCACCCAAAATCCCAATCACACACTACAGACACAAAGCTAACTTGCTGTCTCCCTCACTTTACTGAGGTCACTGCCAAACTTCCAGACCATGGAAGCATCTTGTCCCTCACCAACCCCTCGCCGACCCTCCCCTCACCAGCACAAACAAAGGTGAACAGAACCAGGGATGTACTGCCACATGCACTCATGAAAAATGCACAACAGGCTGTTTATAGAAATACTAGAGACCCGGTGCATGAAATTTGTGCACAGGGGGCCTCTCAGCCCAGCCTGTACCCTCTCCAATCTGGGACCCCTCAGGGGATGTCTGACTGCCAGTTTAGACTGGGATTGGGCCTAAACCAGCAGTCGGATATCCCCCTCACAATCCGGGACCTCTGGCTCCTACCTGCTCACCTGCCTGCCTGCCTGATCACCCTAACTGCCCCCCCTGCTGGTCTGGTCACTGCTTACTGCCCCCCTCTGCCAGCCTGGTTGCCCCCAACTGCACCCCTCTGCTGGCCTGGTCGCCTCTAACTGCCTGTCTGCCAGCCTGGTTACCCCCAACTACTCCCCCCCACTCCAGCCTGGTCACCACCAACTGCCTCCCTCCCCCCGGCCAGTCTGGTTGCCCCACACAGCCTGCTATTCAATCATTTGCTTGTCCCTCACTAACCCCCCTGCCACCCTTGTCACCCCACACAGCCTGCTGGTCGGTTGTCCATCTGGTTGTTTCGGTCGTGAAGGCCCCTTGCTTTTTATATATTAGGATGAGTTGATGAAAAGCAATGCAGAGCAGACAGGGGGGAAAAGAGCAAAAATAGGCTAGTTTAGAAATGATAAAGAGACATAATCATAGTTGCAAAAGATTAAAATATTTACAAAATAGTTCTATGTGTAATTCAGTGGCAATAAATATGAGAAACTTAGGCTCATACATTTGGTTACTAACCCTAGGAAATAAACATATATTGGCAGAACAAATAATTTTCCCAAGACTATTTCTTTGGGTGAGTAATTGGATTTAATTCCTCATTTTCTTTTATTTATTTCTTAAACTAAAGTCAGTTCTGAGTGCACATCCATAGGAGTGGTGGGATAATTCACATCAGTCATTTCTGGGATCCCCTCCTTAGGGTTTTAAAAAAAGTCACAGAGCATGATGCAGAGCCAAGCATCAAAGAGCCCCCTTAAGTCATCAGTCATCATCATTGGTCTGGATTGGTCACTTATCTGTCCCCAGAAGCCACTGCCCCAGAAGGCCTGAGACCTTCAGAAGGTGGATCTGCTTCTTCTGTGCCTCATATGGGATCCTGGAAGCACTGGCCAGGCTGGGAGCCCCTGTGTCTCAGGTCCAGTCTTTCTGGGACATCAAGGTGTTGCCCTTCTAAGCTCTGGCCACCTACCCAGGGAACAGGCACAGACTGGAAGGGGCCCTGATGTGCCTGAGTTCTCCAGCATCCCTTCAATCTCGGGTTAAATCTCTTTATTCTCTTGTGCTACTGTCAGGGTACCACAGACTGAATGTTTGTGTTCCCCTCCCAAACTCAAGTTAAACCCTAACCCCTAATGTGATGGTATTTGGAGATAGGGCTTTGAGGGGTAAATAGGTCATGTGAATGGAGTTCAATTGGGTGGGATTAGAGCCCTTCTAAAAGTGACCCCAGAGAGCTCTCTGCTCCCTGCCATGTGAGGACACTAGAGGTCAGCAGTCTGCAATACAAAAGAGGGCCCTCACCAGAACCTGACCACGCAGGCCCCTTGACCACAGACTCCCAGCCTCTAGAACTCTGAGAAACAAATCTATTGTTTATAAGCCACCCAGTCCATGGTATTCTGTCATCGCAGCCTGAACTAAGACACAGGGGTTCACGATTCCCCTTTTCCTCCAAACACCCAGAATGATCTCTGCAACAGTCATCAGACTTCACAAAAGACAGGAGGATGCACTAACCTCACAGACTGTCTACTTTCAGTTCTTCAAAACTCCCCGAGGCAAGGCAATACTAAGGACTGAGCTGGTGGATGGTGGAGAAACAGCAAGAAAAACAAAAGTAAATTTTAAAGAAAACAAAACAAAACCCTACCAATATACATATACAGAATACACATGCCATGAAAAACAAAAAATTTTTGTAGGAAGTATACCAGACTAATGACAGGGGCTATCTCTTAGAAATGAGATTATGGGATTTTATTTTCTCTGTTCCCAAGCTTCCTGTGATGAACATGCGGTAACTATTATAATAAATAAGAACAATGCCCTAGGCTGAGATGAGTTCGCCTGCAACTGGGGTAGATAGTTTCCAGCCTGTGATAGCTCCACCGAAGGCCTTCTCAAGCACCCCCAAGAGCCTCCGTGCACCAGAAAGTACTGTGGAGCTGACAATTGATGGGGCTGGGAGTCAGTCAATGTCTCAACTCCCCATCCTCTGGCAGGACAATTCTGGCATGTGTAGCTCAGAGAGCTCCAACGGGATCAGCCCCCAACTGCCCAGAGTGGAACGTGCTTAGCAATACACCTCGTGTTGGCTTTTTTCCCTTCCCTATCTTGCCTTCCCCAGCTGTGCTTCCTGGGATCACTTCCCAAATAAAGTTTTCCTGGCAGGGTCTAATGTGAACTACGACAGAGGGAAGATCCATATTTCACAATGACAAGCTTGTTCACATCCGTCTACACTGCAATGGGCTTTGCTGGAGGCTTCATTGAACCAGGTTCAGAGAATTTCTACAACCAGAAACCTCTGGATTACACTAAGCACCAGCCTTCATCCTCTATCTCTGTATCTTTATATCACCTAGCACAGAGCCTTGCCCACATGAGACACGTGAAATGCCTGTGGAATTCAATTAGGTTTTAATTCTCCATTGCTATAATGCAAACTCAAATGCTTCCTTAAATGAGCCAGCATCAACACAGATTCAAAACCAGACCTTTGACTCACTATTTGCAGCACAACCAATGTGTGCCCCGTACAAGGGCACCGTGTGGTGACAGTGGGTCTTCTTTATAACTCATTACAGTATCAGAATGGATTCTGTGTGGCTGAGGTCAATGCTGTTAGTAGAGCATGGACTTTAAAAGAGGCTTCCGCTGCACATTCCCGCTAGAAGAGTCAGATCCTCTGCCACCAGCAGTACCTCCACAATAGTTAGATACCCTCAGAGAATAAACACGGGCTCATTGACATTCTCTCAAGATGAGCTCTCCATGAGCCATTGCTTCCACAATTTGCTGCTATGATGAGAATTTATATTCATAATGATGAGACAGAAGCACTAATTGCATAGTCCTCAAGTGCTATCATCAAAGAAAAATTGGATTAAGTTTGCCTAATTGTAGTATCATTCTTCAAAAGTTGGCAGTCCATCTGTGGACAACCTCTCAATTAACCAGAACAGTGTATTAACAGCAAGCCCCCCAAGCATGCTGAGCAATCTGAAGTACACGGGACCTTATCATCTATATCACCGAAGGCACTGACTGCCACACCTGTCCCTCTGCCTCAGGACTAGCGTGTCGCTCCAGTCTTCCAGCCTGGCATCCTGAACACAAGGAAGGAGGCGCAGTGGAGGAGAGCAGAGTCTATAATCACTTAAACCAA
>NW_006285248.1:1931215-1945124 GCF_000327345.1 Myotis davidii | reverse complement strand
GTGGTATTTTGTGGAAGAGCCACACTCAAGGGGCCAAAGAGCCACATGTGGCTCGTGAGCCGTGGTTTGCTGACCACTAGCTTAGACTTTGGCGTCAGACACAAGTCTGATCTTTGTTTCCACATTTAAACTAGCTCAGTAGGATCTAGTAGGTATTTGACAATTAAAGGCGAGGATGATTTCCATGGCCTTTTCAAATGCCAAGGAAGGAGTCTCGGGCAGTTGGCATTTTTAACTTCCAGAAAATGCTTCTTTTATCCCTCACTGCATTGGAAGCATGGGATTCATTTAGGGCTGATGTTGCCAAAAGTCAGGACAGTTTCTCCCCACTTCTAGTGTCCTCAGTTCCCCCCACTCAGCCCTCTTTTCACTCTTACTCTTGAGTGTTTTCCAAGCAAGGATGGAAAGTATAAACCTGGGACTCTACTCCACAGATCCTGCCCTTATCTGGGGTTTAGTTCAAAATTAAACCTCGCTGTGAATATTTCCTAGATGAAGACTGGGATTCAGGAGTGTTTATGTCTGGAGCTGAGATGGGAATTGGGAAGGGCAGTAGGTGAAGGGGTGACAGAGAAGGCTGGTGGGCTCCCACCTGATGGAGCCATCCACCTTCAGATATATGTTCTCCTGGATTCTCTTCCTTCCACTCCTATCACTGTCTCCTCCTTCTTCTAGTCTTAGATCCTACCTTTACTCCTTCCAAGAGACAGATGAGGAATAAAAAAGATTTTAGGTGTTTTTTGTTTTCTCCTGTATTTACATTCAAGGATGAACCTATTTATTATGTGCCAGGCACCATTCAAGGTATTTTCCTATGTCAGACCTTAATGCCTTTGTGTACATTCAAACCCAGTTGCCCTTCCTCCAAAGTGAGTACTATTTTCTGTACGTAAAATTATTAAGAAGAAGGTAATCAAAGCTAACTAGTAAAGATGCTCTTGTATGTCTTTTGCCCAAGTACCCAATTTTAGGTCAAACCCAAAGGCAACTATGAATTCAAAATTACCAAATATTTATATATATTAGAGACCCAGTGTCCCTCAGCCCGGCCTGCACCCTCTCCAATCTGGGCAATCTGGGACCCCTCGGGGGAAGTCTGACTGCCGGTTTAGGCCCTGCAGGATCAGGCCTAAACTGGCAGTAGGACATCCCTCTCACAATCCGGTACTGCTCAGGACCGCTGGTTCCTATCTGCTCACCTTCCTGGCCTGCCTGATTGCCGCTAACCGCTTCTGCCTGCCAGCCTGATCTCACCCCTAACTGCTCTCCCCTGCTGGCCTGGTTGCCCCTAACTGCCCACCCCTGCCAGCCTGGTCACCCCTAACTGCCCTCCCCTGCCAGCCATCTTGTGGCAGCCACCTTGTGGATGCCATCTTGTGACAAGGTGAAGGCGGCCATCTTGTGATAATGTGAGGGTGTCACACAAGGGCGTGAGGACTACCTAGGCTTTTATTAGTATAGATATGTACATCATCCTCATGGAGCAACAAGAAATGGTTGAGAGAAAAGTACTACTGTAGCTGTGATTGGTACATAGATAAGGTACTCAGAATGTCACAAGGGCTAAAATTTGGGGGTTTTTAGTTAAGTTGCCTGCTTCCATCAATCACTACTTAAACTTTCTGAGGCTTAGTTTTCTGATCAATTAAAGGGACATACAAGAATGCTATGACATAGCATTGGTAAAAGATGACATGATATTAATACATGTAAAACAATCCTAAAACATAAAAAACGACTAAAAGGAAGATCCTGATTCTGAGCACAAAAATTATTTCCTTCTCTTTAACACTCATTTTCCTTCCCTTTGTTTTTTTGTTTAATGTAGTTTAGACTTAAAATTAACAGTCTTCTTTCCTTCTTGATTTGCTGTGTTCTCTGTGTGTTATCAATTAGAATCTCAGCTATTCTGGGAACTGAGGCCCGATTCACCATGGGTGTTGCCACTTTCCTTAGTAATTACTCTAACAGCAGTGGCCACTCTTGAACCTTAACTAGAGCTGTCTTCAAAGGCACCAACTGCCTTAATCAGCCTTGCTCTCAACATGGTATTTAGGACCGAATGCCCTCTGGCTTCATAGGTCAGTTAAGCCAGCCTGAAATGCTGCCCAGCTTCAGCTCCATTTGAGAAATTACAGAGTAATGAGGAAGTAGCAAGTGAGTTGGTAAAGCAACCAAGGACAGTGGCATGTCTAATATGATTCACACATAAAGATCAATAAAAAATGTGAATGGGTAATAGGAAATAGAATATAGCCAAGACAATCTTTACAATCCCAAAGGAAACCTGCCAAGAGCATATGATCAAAGCAAATTTGGAGTTTGCTCATCATTCAACAAATATTCATTGAGTGCTGGCTATAAAACAAGCACTTTTCGAGATGCTGTGCTAGAACAATGAACAAAACAAACAAGAATCTCTGACCAACTGAGCTTTCCTCTTCTAGTTCTCTGGGTCTAAAAATGCCATGGGTTTCAAAGAAGCCAAAGAATTTTTACTTCCTCTTTTGCTGATTTTTTTTTTAAAAGCAGGAGCTCTTAAAGGAGCCACACTTGTGCATAAAAACACATTGCAAGTGCTGTGGAAGGAAACATCTAGAGAGGTGGCCAAAAGAGCTTTCATAAACTAGAAGGTACACAAAGGCAAGCTCATCTAAACCAGAAAATGTGTTGATAATATTAAATGAAGGAATCCAAGAGCTAGGTCTTTTGAAACAATTCTCAGTGCTAACATCTGCAATAGATTTTTGCTAAAGCTGAAAAAAAAATTAAGGTTAATTTAGCACTTTGCCCAGGCTGTCTCAGCAAGCCAGTAAGCATCATCGGGGCAATGTGGACTTTTTGTAATGAAAGCAGCAGCTCTTGGTCCATGGGTCATATACTTTGTCAGAACCTAGAAACAAGGGTAATGCAAATTTTTCCTCTGGTTCTCCATACAACTGAAAAGAAAGATAATTTGAAAGTGACTAATTCTTAATACCTACAGGTTTTACTCAGAAAAGTCTTAAGAATTGAAAGATCAGATGACATTACAAACAGTTGTCCAGAGAATGGTATCAAGTGAAGATGTTACTTTCCTCCTGTTTTTTACTACACAAAAGAGTGACTGCTGTCAGAAATTCTACTGTAACCAAACAATTTGAAAATATCCAGTAATGTATAACTTCCCTTTCTCTAGATCCAAGCTCCTACTTCAGATTATATTAACTTTCATAGCAATATGTAGCTCCCTTTATAGCAATTATTACGGTTAAATTTTTATATTGACTTACTTATTTGATTGGTCTTTTTGCCCTCTACTAGGCTATGTGTGCCAAAATAGCAAAGACCAAATCATATTTTTTACTTATTACTGAATTGCCAGCACCTAGCACATAGTAGGGCCTCAATAAATATTTATTCATTCATTGAGTGATGTTCAACAATTAAGACTGAAGAATTGATTATATTCCAAACACATTACAATGGGCAAAGCTGATGTGAATAAGTCATGAGGAATTAGGGAAGGGGAAACAGAGTGAGTATGTATCTGTGGTATGTAGTAAACGGTGTCTATGGGAAAATCCAATTCAAACTACAGGAACGGGCAAGCATAAATGCACGGAGTCCTAAGTATTGATGTCAGCTTCTTCGGCAGTTTCCAGCCTGACATTATCAATAGTCATCATTGTCGTAATTATCATTACTATTTCAGGCTGTTTCTGTGCTATATTATTCTGTCTTATTCCTTCTTGGGTATATATTATCACTTGCATTTTATAGCTGCAGAGATTAAAACTCTCAGAGGTCTTAAGCATTAGAGCCAGAAATCTAAGTCAATCCTGCTCCTAGAATACTGCACTGCATCCCCAAGACTGACTCAGGAGTCACGGTTTTCTTCTTCCAGTGGGATGTCGTCTCAAAAATTTACCATCTTGGGGATGGCTTTGTAAGTTTTACAAATGTCTAACCACTTTGATGTACACCTGAAACTAACATAACATAACTGAACGATCAAAAAAAATTTAACTTACCATCTTAGATTTCACAGCCTCTCCAGCTGACCCTAGTGTCCATTAAATTCATCTGGTGAATTTATTAAAAAAAAAAACAAATTTCTTTCTGTGATATATTCGTTTCTTATGGAGTCCTATTCTGACAACAATGGCTACTCTAGTAAAACAGTAGATGTGACAGCCTTAGGAGGAATACCCTATGGTGGCGATTTTTAACCAGTGCACCACAAGAATTTTTAAAACAAGCAATACCTGACTATTTAGTCAGCAGCACTGACCTCTTGTCCCTTAGATTGTCAAAAAATTGACAAGAGCCAACACATCAATAGCCATCTTGTGTGAATGAATCAAACTTAAACTTATTTTCTGGTCAGATTGGCAAAAAATACTTTTTTTTTTTTGGTGTGTCACAGAATTTTGGTATGCAATTAGTTTATGTGTGCCCTGAGATGAAAAATAGTGAAAATCACTGCTCTACAGTAAAGAGCTAAAACATTCCTAGGATAAAACATCATTCTTTTCTTACTGAAAGGCCATAGATATACAAAAGGGATCCTCTAGTTAAAGGATCCTTTGTTTTCATGTATAGGAAGTTCAATGATTCAATCAAGAAAAGTGCCAAGTCTTAAACACATTTGTTGTATTTGCCCATCTCTAGGCACAATTATTTGCATAATAGAAACATCATAACTGGTTTTTTAATTATCATATAGTCTAGGGAGAAAGGAAGATTTGGTTTGAAGATGATAATGAAGACTTAAGGAACAGACCTAAAAGATTTAATGGCAGATAACTAGTGGAATTATGCAAAGGTGCATGGCTCTGTTTAGTCTAAGCTGTGGCATCTTATTGGGCACTGACCTACAATGCCAAGGAATGAAGGCTATCCAAGCAGGCTCAGAGAGGCTAGCATTAAATTTAATGTGGCTTAGCTTTACTTTATTAGCAGCTGGCTTTGGGGAAATGTTTTCTCTCATTGACCATGCATATATGAAACTTCCAGTCTCCCATGGGTGGCCAGGATAGAAAAATTGGGAAACCATGCTGGGTTCAGTGCAGAGAGCATAGGTCAACTAGCTTACCCTCATTAACTGGCAAGAGTTAATTTTCTCTTCTCTTTATTGCATCTCAGTATCAACATGTAAGAAAGACTCCCTAGACACCTTCCATTTTCCATCCAATTTAAAAATGTTTGGTCCTTTGCCAAAATATTGGTAAATGCAATAAGTAAATGACCTGAAGGAATCATCTCCTGGGTAACATTTTAAGCTCCTCATTTTAAGCAAAATCCAATTTATAAGATTCTAATATTTCAACCCAAAATCTGTGGGATGAAGGAAGGAGTGGAGGGTTTATTAAATTACTAAAATAATCTGTCCTATTACACAAGATTCTCTGAAGGTTTCCTTTAAATGGTGCTTTAGTGAATTGAAAATATGGAATAGACTTGATGGCATGGATGAAATTAATATAGTGTCCCAAGGCTTCTCCTTTCAAATACTTGACCTCTGGATTCAGTTCAACAAGCTTACAAGGAGGGCTTGGCTCTGGTAAATACTGGAGGCATGGGATGTCCCCTCACCTCCCAGGGACACAAACATATATGATTTCCTTTTGTTCCAGACCATCTTTGATTCCAAGTCCAGCCACTGCAATTTAAAAGAATCCCCAAGTAAATTACCCTTATTGTTTTAATGCACCAGATGGAGCATTCACTGACATGAAAGCACAACTTAATTAAACTGAAGTGTAGATGAGCTGGAACTGAAGAGAGAGGAAGCGCCATTAAAACCAAAGCTCTCTTTCATCTCGTGCCCTCTACCCCCAACCAGACAAAACAAGTAGTATGCAGAGGGGATGTCAGTATCCTATTAGCATAAAAATAATCGTGGCAATAATGATACCATGGGCAATTATTATAATGATCATAAAGCATTAATTATCTCAAACTGTACTGCTGAGGAATCACAGTAATGACTACTTGACTGAAGTTAATCTTAAAGACTATTTTTAATTATTAACAGCAATATAATGCAATTGAAATTGTTTCCCCTATCCTCCAATAACCAGGCATTCTCTCAATGGTGGGGATTAAGAAGACATACATTTAAAAGTCTGGAGAAAGGCTTCTGAGGAGATAAGATGACCCCTTTTGTACTTCAGGTGCCACTGAAATGGGTCCACTTCTCCCTGCTACCTGGTTATTGAAATGATTTCCCAGTGTTTTCTCACTTCCTTATCTACCCTTCCAATAAACACTCATCCACAAGAAAAGCTCAAGCATTTCACTGATTCTTACAACCTGGAAAGGCAGAGCCAACTCCCTTGGCTAATTCCAAGTCATTAGCTACTCAAAGCTCACCCCACCGCTTTAAGGGACTTCAAGAACCGAAGAGAAAAAAGCCCTCACCTTTCCACCACTACCTCCATTCTTGCATATGACCTCAAAGGAACCAAAAAAAATGTATCGCATCATAAAAATGTTAGAAATCTTTAATCTATATTCTTGCTAAAACTCGCAATGCAGTTCGGAAAACTGTCGGACTAATCAGTCAGTGTCTACTCAGTGCCTTGATAATCACCTTCTAGCTGCAGACCTGGTCCAACAGGTAGAAGAGGCAGCTGTCTTGCAGTTACTTCCAAATGTTCCCTATCCCAAATGTTTCCTATCCCAAACCCTGCCTTTTTTAGCTCTCTTGTGTCTGAAATTCAGCACCCTTATACATATTTAAGATATATCTCTCATAAGCAGCATATAGTTGGGTTTTGTTTTAAATCCAGCCTGACAATCTTTATCTTTAAACTGGAATATTTTTGGCATGTTTACTTGTGTATTTGAGTTTAAATTACCATAGTATCCTTTACTTTCTATTGGTCCCATCTGCTCTGTGTTCTCGTTCTCTCTCTCTCTCTCTCTCTCTCTCTCTCTCTCTCTCTCTCTCCTTTCCTTCTTCCTTCCCTCCCTCCCACCAACTTATGTTCTTTTAGATTTATTAAATTTATGATCTTTAGTTAATTGCCTCTTGATTTTCTTGTATTTTTTGTATTAGCCCTGCCTGGGGGGTGTATCTCTCTCTGGCTTGAAGATTTTTGTCACTCCTGGGATATTCTACACCCTTACCAATCTTTTCAAATATTGTTACTGACATATTCTCTCTTAGTCTCACCTTTCATTTTCTTGAAAATATTAAGGATAGCTATATTAAAATCCAGATCTAATAACTCCATTATCTGGATCCCCTATGAGTCTGTTCCTTTTGTCTCTGGTTTCTTTTGCTTTGTGGTCACAAACTCCTATTTCCTCATGTTATATGAAAAAAAAAATGTGGAGAAAATAAGACTGCAATGTGGTGTCTTCCTCCAAAGGAGTTTTCAATTTGCTTCTAGATCCAGGCTAGGGGCACTTGCAATCCCAGATCACACTTCCATCAGGGTTTGACATGATGCAGAGCCTGTCTATTTCCAATTTACCTTTACCCTGGGGTCCCTGGGGGTTAGGCAGAACTCTCTCCTTGGCGAGCCCTTCTCTGATGAGTCTGTCAAAGCTCTGCTTAAGCTCCTCAGCCTTTGAAGTTCCTCTTGCAGAAATGGTAGAAGCCTGTAAGGGAAAACAGCCCCAAAGGCCAGCCTCACTTCTTCCAGTTTCATCCCTTTCCCCTGCTTTTCATTCCTAAGTTGTCACTGTCTTGCTACGTTCTTAAGCTTCGGGGTAAATGGCTTTTTCAATTTGATCCAGATTTTCCATTACTCCCAGTGAGAAGACTGGCCCTAATGACCCAGGCTACCATTGCCAGAAGTGGAAGTTCCAGCCACTGGAGAGTTATCCTTGGCCAAAGGCTTCACTCCTACTTAAAATCCAAACACCAACGAAGAGTTCATTAAGCCTTGTGACTTATTTACGTTTTCAAAGAAATAAATGAGTTTGTTCTTGCCTCTTGAGGGCTAGAGAGCACAGAAGGACATGCTGGGTGTCTTCAGTGGCAGTTTAGTTGGTTGTAAAGATTTCCCAGTGTTTTGGATACAGACATCAGGAATGAGGCAGTATACTCATTGATCTACACACACATATTTTTGATCCTGGAGTTTTGTAGATGCTGCTGTCTAGCTGGTCCTTTCAGTGAGGCACTCTCAGCAGCAAAGGATCAGTGTAAGGACATCAGCCCATCCTTCTGTGGCTGCCAAAGGCAAGGCCAATCCTCATTGTGCTTCTTGCACAATGGATAAGCAGCTCTGATACCTCTCCTCAAGGCGGCATGGCTGCTGATTGTGAAATGATTCTCCCGTTATTTTACAGTTTATGCTCCCAGTCAAGGGTGGAGATGGACATTTATTCAATTAAATGTTTATTCTTACGCATTTTTAATGTACAAAGCACTAAATAGGTGCTATGGTAGATTAAAAAAAAAGATAAATCTTATTCCCACCCTTTCACAACATAGTTATGTTACTGTGGTTTTAGGAGTTTTATTATACACATCTTCATTGTGAGTCACTCCAAGTTCTTTTTGAAAGCAGTCAAGGCATAAGTAATTAAATCTGTAAGCAAATCTCTATCCCTGTTCTCAAGTTTATGATCCAGAACTAACTCAGCTTACTCTGGAGTTATCAGGATGGGGTTGCCCTTGAATGGAAGGTCATTGAGCTACTTCAGAGCAGAGAGGGATGCTCTTGTGGACACCGTGAGCTGCCTGCCCAACAACCAGCACTCCTCCTTTCTTAACAGAACCCTAATTTTGTTCAGGTATCCATCCTCCTCACCCACAGACAGGAGCCTTAGGGGAAGATGACCATCCCTCTCCCCCCCACCCCCAACTCCAGGGGTGGGTGTGACCCATCTAAAGTTAATTGTCTTCTCCTGGCCAGAAACTAAGACTGGTAGGGACGTGACCCGGTTCTGGTCATTGAGATGTGAAAGCCAGTCTCTCCCTAAGTAGCTCCCAAGACACAGCCATTGGAAGAGCTTCCTCTTTTCTTCCTCAGCTGTTTCTGTGTTTAACAATGACACCTAAAACTGAGGCAGCCATGTCGCCACCAGGCTGAGGATGAAGCCAACACAGAACATGCTCTAGAGATAAAAGAACATGGCACTTGGGCGACATCATTGAGCCAACAGGCTGAAAGGATAAGTAATTCATTCTATTATTTTCAAGAAGGAAAAAATATAAAAAATGAAAAGGTGTTTTAAAAAACATAGAGGAAGTAATACTTTGAGTAAAACTTGCATGGAGTGGTTTGTATAACATCCTGTAATAGTCCAAGGAAAGGGTATAGGGTGAGGAACATGATAACTAATGTATATATCTATCAGGCTCAACACTGTTTTAAAGGGACACTTTTCAGACAAGCACTTCATCACCATCAGTATATTTCTACCATCTGTTCTAGTGCAAATGGCTAAGATCAGATTCTCTCAGCCTCGGAACTATTGAAAGCTGGGCTCAACCGTTCTTCGGGTAGACACTAGTCTATTTAGGTAGACCTAGTAAAGACCTTAGGTGGGGTCTTACAGTTATTTATCTCAGTTATTACTCTTGTACATAATTGTTCCCAAAACTATAGTGATAGTAATAAATAAATGGTGATGATGGTGAAGACAACTGGGACCAAACAAATTTGAGGGTTTAAATGATCAAGATTGATCATTTGAGGGTTTAAATGATCTGTTGCATTTTTATGCAAGCTCTCCTAATTCTAATGTTTCCATCTCTACCATCCTTTTTAGTGTTCTTTCAGTCTCATTAGCAAAGAGGGAAAACTTGCCATCTTCCAATACTAATTATCTTGACATTTTCATACCTGAGGCTAAATGTATCATCAATGAGCTTTAACCTTATCAGTTAGAGCCCTGCCCCACTGTGCTGACAGGCAGACCATCCAGTTCCCTGGGGATATTCTGTCAAGGTTACAAGCCAAGAATCTTCAAGGAATCACAAATCCTGCTTCATTCAAGCCACCGGAGGAAAAATTAGAATTATGTGTCAGAAAGCCAATATATTACTTTGCAATAAGAAATACAACTGCTAAGGAGAACAGACTATACCAGTTGTCACTCTTGGGCATCCTCTTCATCACACAGTTCTAGAGACTTACGGATAACACCTGTTTTTCAGGCCACCTAAGTCTGTGCCTCTTTGCAGACTTGAAAGCATTCCTATCATTCCCAGCCAGGAGTGTCCTGCTTGACCTTAACCAAGGTTACCTCTTTCAGAGGTCCATTTTCCACTTCGTAGGCTTCTAAGTAGAAGTGTGAATCTCTACTTTCAGTCCCATTGAATCCTTGCTTGTCCTTCTATTAGTCTTTTTTATTCTTTTTTTTTTTTAATCCTCACCCAAGGACATTTTTTCCATTGATTCTTAGAGAGAGTGAAAGGGAGGAAGGAAAGAGAGGAGTGGCAAGTGGCAGAGAAAGAGAGAGAGAGAGAGAGATTGGTTACCTCCTGCACCCTGACCGGGGTGGAGGGCTGAACCTACAACTGTACATGCATTTAAATCGAACCCATGACACTTTGGTCCATGGGCCAACACTCTAACCACTGAGCAAACCAGCCAGGGTGTCCTTCTTATTCTAAAAAAACTAATCTGATTAAGCCCCGATCCCCAAGGCAAATCTCATAAAGGTACCAAGCAATGTGTGTGTGATCAAAGGGTTGAGCTTAGTGCCATAAACCTAAGGAAGCTCTTTTTATATGAAAATAATCCAGACTGGACCTACTGGGTCCAATCTGTACTTACAGGCAACTAAAGACTAATTAAAATATTAGCATCTCATGAAAGAGGCACATCTCCTCAAGAAAGCTATCCAGTAATTCATCATCAAATCTCTCAGTTTTAAAAATTATAGGTTAACTCAATTTGAACTGGTGAAGATATAGACTAGGAAATAGATGAATAATACACATACTTAAAAAAAGAAAACTCAAAATTACATAAATCCTCTATGACATTTTTACTAATATTCTACCATATCAGAATGTGTGAGTTTAAAAAAATTAAGTAATGGATTTTTAGGCAAATCTTACAATGTTGTTTAAATTGGCTTTGTATGGCCAAAATAACCAAACTAGTACTGAACAGTTTATCAGGATATTAGAACATATGAATCAAACAAGTTTTTAAAAATTAATCACTGATGTGGTCAAAATTTATATTAAAAGTAAAACAGTGACTCCATGCTCCAGCTTCAACTAGCCCCTCCACATCAAAGCCAGCTTAAAAGAGTTCCCATAGTGCCTAGTCATAAAATACTTACAGATTCTATTTCATTTTAAAACTTAATCTCAAAAGTGGATGCAGTCAAATCACTTGGTAGGAAGCTTGTGATGTACTGATTTTAAAACCTTTTAAATAATTTGGGATATGCCAAAAAGTTCTTAGAAAAGGAGTTAGAGCAATGATAAGTTCTGGCTAATGTTAAAGGCCAGTGTTTTAATAGTTTCCTCATGAACTTAATAAAACCTGAGCTAATATAAACCTAAATTATTTGGTTCAAAACCCAAAACGTTTAAGCTAAGGTGGCCAGGTTTCCATTTAGCAAAATTATATGAACTTGTGTTCTAGAAAATGCATTATTTTATCACTTAAGAGTCTCTTTCTTCCAACTTCAAAGCCAGAATTTAAGCTTGTGCTTAACTTTCAAGGACAGTGGCTGCTGATTGCTGCTGTTCTGCAGCCATCTAAGAGAATCATTTGGATTACACTGAGAGGATATAACGAATACATACAAATCCTATTGGTGTTCACGCTCTTTCTGCCTCCTAGTATGAGGGAAAGGAAAGAGAGGGTGAACAGGGAGCAGAGCACACCAATTCCAGCAGATTTCTGTGCAGCACCAAATACTGCACACAGGGGACATGAAGTTCCATGAGCCTTCCAGTCTTTAAGTACCAAAACATTAGACCCTCCTCACCCAGAGGACCCCAGGCATGCTTCAGGGGGAAATTTCTGAGAGGGAATTTACTGCTGCATAAATCAATCAGGTTTACGAGAAGAAATCAAGGAGTTTCTTGGTAAATATCACCCTAGAATCAGGCACAGGATGGGAAGGCCTTCCTAGGTCTGTATCATGAAGGAATGGCTGAAGATGCCTCTCATGAGGCCCTAGCCCCTCTTCAGTAATGCAGATTTCTCACCTCACCTCCTGCATATCCAGCTGCTCGGTTAGAAACTCATCATCAAGTGCAAAGCTGGAGCTTGCTCAGAATGGAAGGAAACTTCCAAGGACTAGGAGCTCCTGATATTAAAATACCTTCTGCCTCTCCTGACACTAACTCAATATATACATATAAAATTATAAAATTTGAGAGTATCCTCCTATGTAATAAAAGGCTAATATGCAAATTGTTCCCTCAACTGGGAGTTCAACCAGGAATTCTACCACCAGGGGGCAGGCTGCCCATCCAAACACCCGCCGCCCCTCCATGCAGCCAGCCCCTGATCAGCATAGCCCCAATAGGGGTGGGCCGGCTGGCCAGACCCCACCAGTGCATGAATTCGTGTACTGGGCCTCTAGTATATATATATATGGAGAGAGAGAGAGAGAGAAAGATCCCTGCATTTGTTCATTTGTTGCAACATATTCACAAAAGCCAAGATATAAAACAACCTAAGTGCCCATCAATGGAAGACTGGATACAGAAAATGTATACATACAAACACACACACACAAACACACACACACATGGGTGGGCAAAGGGAGGTTTATAGTTTTGAGTACACAACATGCAGAGTTTATTGTTATATTATTATTTATTAATAATTGTATTAGTTTCCCTGTATATAAAATTGAATATTATTTAGCCATAAAAAAGAATAAAATCTTCCTATTTGCAACAACCTGGATGGACATTGAGGGCATTATATAAGTGAAAGAAATCAGACAAAGAAAGACAAATACTATATTATCTCACACGTGGAATCAAAAAAAAACCACAACTCATAGCTCTTATCATAGATACAGAGAATAGATTGGTGGTGGTTGTCAGGGACAGAAAGTAGGCGAAATGTGTGAAGGGGTCAAAAGGCGCAAACTTCCAGTTATAAAACAAGTAAATCATTGGGATGCAGTGTACAGTGACTATAGTTGATAATACTGTAATGCATATTTGAAAGTTGCTAAGAGAGTGGATCTTAAAAGTTCTCATCACAAGAAAAAAATTGTAACTATATATGGAGACACATGTTAACTAGACATTGTGGTGATCATTTCACAATTAGGCAAATAACAAATCATTATATTGGGCACCTAAAACATATAATATTGCATGTCAATTAAACCTCAAAAATTTTAGTAAAAGTATAAAAAAGCATTGGGGGTGAAAAAGCACCAAATTTGGAATAGAGATGACTTCTGCAGCAGGGAAGGGATAAACCCACGGTATAGTGGGGGCATCAATATATATCTCTAATGTATAACTTCATTAAAACACATGATGCAAATAAAGCAAAATGTAACCATCCCCAAATCCCAGGTGGTGGGTATGTGGATATTTCTTTTATTATTTTCTATGTGCCTGAAATATTTCACAATTCTGAAAAATCTGAGTATTGAGCATGTTGCTGAATATTACATTCAGAACGATCACATGCCTATAAAATGATTAACTAGCAGAAGTATGGATTTTGCATGTATGTCATGTGTTAGTGAAGGCCAGGAAGATGCATACAGACTACTCACTGTGACTAGCCTGCCACGCCTCCTCTGTATGCCTCTGTATTGTTTGAATCTTTCATTTGAGAATATTTTACTTGGGTTATAATAAAGAGAAAATATGGCAGGACCCAGTCAAGAGGTACACTCAATGGCAAAACCCAAGGAACATGGAATTCAGGCCTCAGTTATGTAGAAAAGCTAGAACCCTTCTTGAGAGAAATAGCTCCCCTCTTTGATACCAGTGAATTCCTTTAAGGGGACCTAA
>NW_006285248.1:1927406-1931185 GCF_000327345.1 Myotis davidii | reverse complement strand
GGGGGAAATGATTACCTGTGAAGCTACACTCTCACCGCAGAAGGGGACTGAGACTTATGATGGCACAAATTATTACCGTCCTATTTACTGGTGAGGAACGGGCATTTCCCAAGACATGGAACCATCTTGAGTCCCACAGATTAATGGTGAGACGGTGCTGGGAAGAGGAAGGCCTTGAGAAGCTGCTCTTCGGATTTCAGAATTCTCATTAATCACAGTGAAATCAACCTCAGCATAAAACGCAGCTGGCTTTAGAATGAGCTGTTTTCCAGGAGTCATTTATTTGTTTGATGTTATGTCACTGATAAACTGCTCCCAACCATGACACTCCGTGATTAAGCCAAGTTTATTCAGATATACACCACTGCCTCCTGGAACAGCTAAAGGCCAAAGCCCTCAATCTTTGTCAGGGACTGTAAACTGTTAGGGCAACTGAACAACGGGTCTCTAGTCCTAGTGACCAGAGCTGAAATGTAAATCGTGCTCATCCTGGTACCCAAAGCAAAGCTAAGGAGCTGTAGGAGTGGTTCAGGGTGAGGGTGAAGGGGGGAGACACTGCAGAACCATGTCAGAGAAGCTTAAAGTCAGGAGGCTTGCCTGTTGTTTTTGAAAACTCAAATAATTGGAGCAATACATAACAACAATACCATTTGCCATTTCTTGTGGGCCCATCATATGGCCAGCAGGGTACTGAGTGCTATTTGTATCCTACTTCCTTTAACTATAATGATCCCATGCAGGCAACTGTGCCATCCGACTAGGCCCTCCCAGTCCTCTGCCAGCAGCAGAGCTGGGGTATCAGCAGGATGGTGATAAGGTGAGTTGGGACAGAAGTCCAGTTGTCATTTCCTCTGGCAAATAATTTTACTCCTCTGAGTCCCAGATTCCTCTCCCTAATATTTGCTAAGGATATAATGAAAATAATGAATACAAAAAGTTTTTGAAAAATAGGTAGCTATTAATTTCTATAAAACCAAAAGAAACAGTACTGAGGAGCATAGTATTCCTCCACATCCAACACACACACATACACTGACCTCCGTCCTCAATTTCCCAGACACCATATCATCTTCCCCACCTCTCAAGAAAAGCATTCTGGGCCTCTTTCCTCAAAGCAACCTCATTTCCCCTAAAGTTCAAGTATCTCGAGACATTGAAAGTTTCCCTTGATGGTTACTTAAGTTGTCATTTCTACAGAATTTGGTGTTTTGCTGTACAGACTTAGGATATAGCCAGGGGAAAAGGTTGTGGAATGAGATCCACTGATCTGACAGGGTTGAGATGACTTTAGTAACCAACCCCCATAGTTGCTGGAGAGTCCAGCCAAGACCCACATTTCAAAATTACCTTCATCGTATCCTCAGAAGACAAAGCAAGAATTAGACCAAAAGAAGGTGTTGGTACCCAAGTCCCCAAAATACAGCAATACATACCCATATCATTTCTCTGTATCACTCTGCCCATCTATAGCATGCTTCCAACAACCATACCCCTTTCCACCATACACACACTCATCAGCTTTTTCAATGGGTGAAAACTTAATACGGAAAGTCATTGCACCATCAACAAAAATTCCAGTAGTTTTATTGCTTTTAATCACTCAAATAAAAATATCTTTCTCTTATAAAAAATGTAAGTATAGGTAAACCTAAAAACCCCTTTGACATTACTCCTAATCGTTATGCATTTATAGGCAGATACACACACATATAAAATTGTTATGTGTCACATAAATGGTGTTACACTGTACTTATTCTGTAACTTGCTTTTCTGAAATTACACGTTCAGGACTTCTACCCACAATAACTGTAATGTCCTATTAGCAGACTCTGCCCTATATCCTATGGGGCTTGATGAGATTTGAGTATATTCTACTTATTGTTACTTAGAACAGGAGGAGATGGTTTCTATTTCCAATTGAGAAGACAGAGAACAGAAAGAAATGACTACTGGGCTGGTTTGAAGACCCTTGGGTGTCCTGGTCCTGGGTTGAATGATTCAGTCCACACTTGATCCCTGATTTATATAAGTGACAGTGTCAGGAGTCAGGCAAATCCAGGCGGAAGAAAAACTAATGGCTCCTGGGGCTCTAAAACATCAAAAGAGGTATTTCAGCTAGAGAGGCCATAAAAGACTCCAAATCCCTTATTTTACAGATAAGAAATATGAGACTAAGAAATATTGTTATTTATCCATGTTTACATAGGCCAGTTTCCTGTCTTTAACCCAGTACTGAGTTTTCTTTTTCCTGCTTCCACAGAACTACCTCAAGGAATTCAGGAGTAATCAAAAAAGAAGTTCATATTAAAAACAAAACAAAATAAAAAACACACACACACAAAACCCTTGCAGGTCAGCTATAAAAGGTATTGTATTTGATTTGTTCTGTGAGCTAGGACAATGCAGTAAAAATTAAATTGATTCTTAATCAATCAACAGTGATGGTGACTGATTGCTTTCAGTCATTGCCAAAGGCCTAAAATGTCAGTATTTGCTCATGTGAGGCAACCACAGGACTTCCACCAACTACAAATAGTATCTGTGTTGAGAATTAAATTTTATGAAGGGATGCAAGTGATGCATTTACTTGGCACAGTGCTTGGTATATAAATGTTTCCTACTGGTAGGCATTGGTATTGTGGATGCCCTCTTTGCTGGAAATTTTCATTGCTCACAACTGAAAGACACTGAGGACCACTGAGTCCTGCTTGCTAACACGCCCAAGTCAGCTTTCCAACACTTTTAATCAGAAAGGGGGTAATGCTGGTTTATGGTGAGCACAGAGCCATTTGGGTCGATTCCAAAAGGAAAAAACAATCCTATCTTATTAAGAAAAGTGTCTTCCCGTTGTGAGGCCAACAATTTCCCTACCTGGCACCCCTGCGCAGTTGTGAGTGGAAATGGTTGCTAATCTTCCCAGGCCAGCCCTTCTCTCAGTCCTCAGGCAGCTGCAGAGCGCCAGCTGGCAACGAGCTCTCAAGTTAAGAGACTCTTCTCAGGTTTTTCACATTTGCTGTACTAACAAGTTTATCCATTTGATTTTTCCAAGGCCTTCTTCCTAAATGAAAAGTAAACATGCCATTGTCCTGAGATAAGAGTCTCTTTGACCTTCTCTCTCAGCAGCTTATGAGAAGCAGATGTTCTGTGCTTATAATTTGGACCCCAGGAAACCCATCAGTGTTCTAATCATATATGTGTAAGCCAGATGTTGGCCAAGAAATCCTGGCCCCTTGAGATATAGATCAAATGAACTCCAATCCCTGTTCATGCCCGGTGCAAGTCCAGAACATCTGCCTTCCCTCCAAACTTTCCTTCAGATTCCTGGGCAGCCTCACTCTCATGGTCACCTCTGCTCCAGGCTATCTCTCATGTGCTTGTTTTCTTTGCTCTGCAATGAATCTCCCTAACTGTCAAACTTAGCCTTATAAGCAATTTCCAATCAGTCAGTCGAACATATCCCCAAAACATGTATGGTTGTAATTCAGAACTTAAGATTTGGGGGTTGAGGTAGAAACAGAAGAGGTTGTTACATCACAACTTTTATGAATTTCTGTTCTTAAAATGTCTTTTAGGCACCTCACTTGGGGCAGTTTTCAGGGGCTGTTTCTAGGAAACTAACTGTATCCCATCTTTCTGGCTTCTTTTTTTTTTTTTTTATCCATCCTCCTATTTTATCTCACCCTGTTCTTCATGGAAATTCAAATTCTTTTCTTTCAGTTATGCAAAGCCCTAAAGCTTTCCCAAGACAAGTCAGCGAAACTCTGCCTCAGGTTATCCTC
>NW_006285248.1:1925562-1927347 GCF_000327345.1 Myotis davidii | reverse complement strand
TCCTTAGAGAGCAGTTGTCATAGCAATGGGCCCTCTGATCATTTTGTTACATATAAATCAAAATCTTGGTTCAAGATGGGACCAGAGGACTGCATTGGGCATATGGAGATTTTTAGGAATTGCACCACCTGGAATTGGGCAGTGCTCTGACACATGGCCATTGAATAAAATCAAGGAACAATGAGTAAATCAGTTGAAGTTGTAGAAACTGACACCTTGGAAAGAAACATTCAAAGTGTAGGAAAGAAATGAGTTAACAGCTAAAATCATGGGGGGAGGGGGGGAATCTAAAAAAGAATAAAGAAATAAGGTAAGAAAGAAAGCTACTTCTTTGCTTCTTTAACAGGAGAAGCGGGGGCTGGTTTTTATGACAAACAGGAGAAGAAAGGAAGGAAAATCGTGAAAGCAGGGAGTGCTGAAAGGGGCAGTGGGAGAATGGAGGTGGCAGAGAATAGATGCACTCTGCCCCCATTTTATTCTGGCTCCATCACCCTTTCGACACCACCAGCCCCTAGGTTATTGGCAGTGTGGTCTAACCAAACAGAGCTTAAGCTCTGGTCCAAATTCTGATCAGTGACTGTAGACGGGTCATTTACTCTCTCTTGTCTGTCTGATTCCTCTCTAAAAGAGAGCAATAACACTCAGTGTTATGAGATTCAATGTTTCCATGTGCTAGGACAGCTAATTCCTTAATCTCCTACCCCACTGCTCACTCAGTTGCTCCATTTTCCCCTCTCTCCCCTTCCCTCCTTCTTCTTGATCTGGACATAGTGGGGTCAGAAGCCAGGAAGCGCACACTGAGTTAAATGTCCATCCACTGTTGTAGCTGTTAGCTACCTAACAGCATCCTAAAGAACCCTTTTAAAAGTGACTATGATCCCAGTTACTTTTAAGTGTCATGGGAATTAAGGTGGCATCAAAACAAACTGGTTTTACTGGTTAGTAACTGGTATTACTGTTTTAATATTTATTACTATGTGATCAAAAAGGCCAAAATGCTATGTGAATTGACATGAAGATTTGCCTGCCTTATTCAACCCTCAAGTTCCAGAGTGTGCAGACCTATACTGCGTGCTATGGGGTTTCCAGACGTAAAATAATGTGGGTGGGGAATCAGGACTACACCAATCAAGCAAGGACAGAGCTGGCAAGCCCTAGGGGACTGGGCTAGAGGATTCCAGGCGAGTGCAACAGCCTTCAGCACTCCTCCCTCTCAGAGCTCTAGCTCTAAAACCTTTCAGGGGGAAACAACCAGAGAATTCGAAAACCTCAATTTACCAGATCCCATCAATGGCTAGGACATCTCCTCTCTAAGGCTATGAGTCACTATCTTTCAAGACATGCAATAGGCTTCAGCGAAATACAGCTATTTGGGAGCAAACGTGCGCCTTTTCTGCTGTGCCTCTAAAGTTATTACACAGACTATATATTTCTCCCCTGTATATCAAGCTGCATTTTTAAGATTTTGCCATGTGCTGATACTAGCAAGGGGACGAAAAAGCGGAGAAAAGAAAAGCTGGGAGATAAAGAAATGCTAAGAAATTGATTGAGTAGCAGGGATGGGGGACCTCACTGTTACATGTGGATCAGGCTTCATTTATACAGAGCAAGTCTAGCTGCGGCAGACTGAGTACCTGAGAATCAGAGATGGGACAGCACTGGCAGCTGTGTAAGATTTAGGGGAAACCCTGAGAGAAGGTTTCCACGGTCAATTATAATCAGGAAATGCTACATTCTATATCCCTGTCTCTAATATTACTGATACATATTAAAGACCTTAATATT
>NW_006285248.1:1896844-1906881 GCF_000327345.1 Myotis davidii | reverse complement strand
ATATATATTCAGTCATTGTCCAGCCTTGCCCAAACACATTTGGACACAGAACCCTTTTGTCATATTAGTGCTATTAGCACATTGCAGATCTGGTGTTCCGGGAACACACTTTGGGAATGACTGTCCCAACATCATTGACGTTCATATTATATATATATATTCAGTCATTGTCCAGCCTTGCCCAAACACATTTGGACACAGAACCCTTTTGTCATATTAGTGCTATTAGCACATTGCAGATCTGGTGTTCCGGGAACACACTTTGGGAATGACTGTCCCAACATCATTCCGACGTTCATAATTAACCTCTCCTCTGTCATAGGAAGCTGAAGCCTAGGAGCTATATATCATTAAAAATAAAATGACCCCTGGTTGGTGTTCACAGATGAAAAGCCAGTTGGGGAGAAAGAAGGTTGGAGTTTTATCAGGTATTTTCTTGCTGGAATGAAGACACAAACTAACCAAAAGCATGAACATGTTCGTTATCTCAGGAAGCCTTTCATTTTTCGGAGGTTGCTCTGGACATGTGAAGGACCACATGATTTCAAGCTACCTTTCCATGGCATATTATCTGACTTCCCTCCCACAGACAGTCGTTTTTCCTTCTTCATTCTTCAGTGAACTAATCTTGTTTTGTCATTAATGCAAGAGTGGGCTGTCTGGCAGTGTCTCAAAACCACAGAATCTTATGACAAGATGTTAGTAACTAGCACCAGAACATGGAATACCAGCGCATATGCTGCTCAATGCTTCTGTGATGGCTAATAAGTACAGAGTCTTAAACAAGCTTTATGCCACAAACTAGCAGCTGATTGACCTTGCCCAGACCACTTAACACTTGGGCATGCCTGCCTCACCTCTAAAATGAGAGTGTAGGACTTGATCTGGCTCAGAAATCCCAGTCAGTTCTAGCAGAACAGGAGACACGATAAAAGATGGGTTAACTATTCTGGCTTTAGAGTTAGACCAACTAGAATTTGGATCTGAGCTCCACTACCTACTGTCTGCAATTTAGGACCAGTATGGGAAATCTCTTTACTTGGGGGTGATAATGACCCCCACAATTGTTAATTAATATTTAGTTTACATGAGGAGTAAATAAAATTAGTTATCTTAAAAATATTTACAGCCTGGCACATAAACAGGGATCTATAAAGATTTCTATTATGATTACCACTAACTTCCTATACCACTGAATTTTGGGTACCTAGGTAATAGGTGGCGTCCCCAAAAGGGCCAGATTTGGCCATGTTAAATCCACAAACACACATGTAGTGCAATAGCTTGATCAGGCCAGCCTACACCAAGTGCTAGAAATGCCCACTGCTAGAACACTCTCTTACTCCTTGAAATGAATTAATTTAATGCTACTTAAATCAGATAGTGTCAATGCTCTTCTTAAAACTCATTAATGGCTGCTGATTGCATCTAGACTAAAATGCCAAAAACCTACAAATCCTGGTGTCCTCTGGCCCAGATTTCTCCCCCTCGCTCCCTATGCAAGCCCTGCTGCTCTGCCTTCGGGATCGTGCTCCTGCTGTTGCCCCTTCCTGGTCTGCATTTGCCCTCATTCCCTGATGGCCTGTTCTTTCTCATCTTTCACATCCCAACTGAAACAGCACTTTCTCAGAGAGGCCTTCCCTTAACCACACCATCTAAAGTGGCTTCCCATTTCCTCCTGAAGCTACTTTAGTCCTTTTGGCTTCATAGCCTCAATGTTTATTAAGAGTGAGAGAGAGAGAGAGAGAGAGAGAGATCTTACTACAGCAAAGGTTAGAGATTCATTCTTTGTACAATCAATTATGATGAGGTGAAGTCATGTCATACAAACATGACCTACACTTGTGGGGATTGTCTAGACAGCGGTTCTCAACCTGTGGGGGTTGAATGACCCTTTCACAGGGGTCGCCTAAGACCATCGGAAAGCACATATATAATTACATGTTGTTTTGTGATTAATCAGTATGCTTTAATTATGTTCAATTTGTAACAATGAAATTGGGGGTCACCACAACATGAGGAACTGTATTAAAGGGTTGCGGCATTAGGAAGGTTGAGAACCACTGGTCTAGACAGATACCCCAAAACATGTCTGAGCAGTATTCAAGGCTAGTTGGAGTACAGTAGAAAAATTAAGCAAAAGCTAGAAAACGTCTGCTCATTTAAGACCAATTCAGCATCTCCTTCTCTTCTCCCATGAGGATCCCTGATTCCCTTGAAATTCTTTCATAACAGCAATGGACACTTCCTCTTTCCAGAGAGCACCCACATTAAAATGTATCTTGCTTTACTGTGATTCTTTATGAGTAAGTCCGTCTCCCCTAACGTGCTATGAGCACCTCACACAGTGCCTAGTTTTCAGTAGATGTTCAACAATGTTTTAATAAATGGATGCATAAATTAGTGTCTGAATTGAAATTAATTGAAAATTAGCTGGTGGCTGTAACAACTTCAATAGGAGAGCAGAAAATCATACTAAGCAATGTTGGGTCAGAAGTTAAAGAAAAGAAAGATAAATTGTGTAGCCCCGTAACTGGCACATCGTAAACCTCTAGTAATTGATAGTAGTTCATTTTAATGATGATAACGATGCTGATTCCAGCACTCAGTAATGGGGCACATAAAACATTTTTTTACTTCTGATAAAAAAAAAAAAGAAAAATTATCCAGTGCCTTCCTTTGTCTTCTCTTCTCTCCGCATACTTTTGAAGGTCACTTTAAAAAGACCATTTCAGCCGAAACCGGTTTGGCTCAGTGGATAGAGCGTCAGCCTGCGGACTGAAAGGTCCCAGGTTCGATTCCGGTTTAGGGCATGTACCTGGGTTGTGGGCACATCCCCAGTGGGGGATGTGCAGGAGGCAGCTGATCGATGTTTCTAACTCTCTATCTCTCTCCCTTCCTCTCTGTACAAAATAAAATATATTTTAAAAAATAAAAATAAATAAATAAATAAATAAAAAGACCATTTCATTCCAGTTTGATGGGAGAATAATGGAAGCTGAAATATCTGCAATTGATAAATATTAAGCTCTATATTAGCAGAAACAGTTAAAAGACTGCAAAGTTCTGGGAGGTGTTTGGGGAGGGGAAAGAGTATATGTTCCAGAAGTGTTTTCATTGAAGGCAAAATGATTTCCCACTATCCAATTAATTATTTCAACACATAAAAATAGCCAATCCACTACCTGGGAAATATTTAAAATTAAAACTTAGAATAAATTTCACTATGACATTTTAAAACTCTTCATTTTAGATGATGCCTTAATCTAAATTGAAATTAAAATCAGATAATTCCATTTTTATCTCAAACATCTTAAAGCTCTTGGTCTTCAGCAAGGGAGGGAATCTAGTTTTTATAATTTACATTGCTTTAATCCAGCTGCTGCCTTTTGCTGAAGCAGCTGGAATTCCTCTCATTTCTAACGTTTTGCTTCAACATTTGGCCTTTCCCCTTTTTTCTAGGCCTGGTATAAATAGGGACGTGCACTAAGAGAATGAAAATGTAAACCAAGAGCAGCCATCTAAGGAGTTCTAAAGGCTGTTTTCCTTATAAACATTGCTGGGACTCTGATCTGTCAGGAATAGTTAGATGTTGAACGGAAGAACAATTACAGTTGGTCTGCAGGAAGCAACCTGTGTCAAAAAGGTTGGGACTTTGAAGAAACATAGACAGTTCTGCAAAAAAAAAATAATTGTATATGTTTCTAAATAACAACCTTAATAATTTGGGTAATGTGAATGAAGCCTGCTGAAGCATCACCCCATGTCCACTGAGCTTGGAAACACGGTAAGTGCACTGCTCAATGACTGGTGGATATTGTCTTATTGGACCTCCATCACTAACTTTTGAAATGAGGAATGTTTCGAAGGCACTGAGAGATGTTCGATAAGAGAATAAAGGTAGATGCTTTCCACATATTAACAATACTTGTGGTGACTCCGTAATTATTAACAAACTATTAATTTTATTCTATTTGATAGTTTATAAGTATAGGCAATTGGATTTGAATCTCAACTCTGCCACTTACTAGTTATGGGACCCAGGAGTTATTTAATCTTTCTGTGCCTCAGTTTCCTCATGTGTAGAGTGAGATTAGTAGTGTCTACCTCATAGGATTGTGTGAGGAGTAAGTCAATAGAACATGGTATAGAATAAGTCCTCTATAAATATTTGCTCAGTTATTACTGAGTTCTTGCTATGTATTTCAAGTTACTTTGACAAGGAAGTCTCTGTTCTTAATCATTGTTCTATCTTGCATCCTGGATGATGGATGGTAGATGAGGTGGGGGAGGGAGGTGGATGGAAGGAAGGTGAAGCAAAGGAAAGCGTTAACAAATAGACTCAAACCTTATAACAGTTCACTTTGGGATTCATATCACAAAGTCAGAGAGCGATTTATAAAGCATGATCTCTCTAGAGAGGAGGAAATCTTAGAACAAATCTCATTTGTGTAGTCTGTATTTCTTTCAGACTATCATGTTTTCAAATGGGAAAAAATTGATTAAAATCTATTTAAGAAAGCTTTGTTGAATTACAATTGAATAAACCAAGAATATACCTTGGGTAATGAAAAAATGAGAAGTTTGCAGAAAGTAACAGAGAAGATACATAACATAGCAGAGGGCCAGCTGGTGGTGGGTGGGGTGGGGGAAGGTGGGTAGATGAGGTTACAATGGAGCTCTCTCCTCTTCTATTCTCTGCTTTGGATTCACACAACTGCAGAGCCTGAATGAGCACCTGTCTAGTCAGGTTCTCTGGGAAGCTGACTCTGAGACAGAATCTATGCGGAAATTTATTGGAAAGTACGTTCAGCACCAACTCTGGTGGAAGATGAGCGTGAAACAAGCCCCATAGCCTCAGCTGACCCCATGAGATGCTCTGGAGCTAACGTGGCCCATCAGATTGGCCTGGTATTTAAACTCTACCTGAATCAGTCACTAGATGTAGGATGTTGGCAAGAGGGCTTTGTGTAGCTGAGGCCCTCCCTAATGGGCTGAGAGCTGAAGGCTGCCTGCTCACAGAGCCCCCAGGCGCAGTGTCAACAATCCTTCTTAGAAGGGGGATTTGGGTGGCGCTGGCCGCCCCTCACAGCCCCCGGATCAGTCTTTTTCTCCCTGTAGTCAAACAATCCAGAAGGGGCCAATTCCTGGGACCCAACTGCCACCTCCTGAGTCAGAGATTCTGGGGGTAAGGCCTGAGAGTGAGCATTTAAGTAAACTCCATGGGCGAGCCTGGTTCATAGTGAAGACTTAGGAAGAGCTACACAATGAGAAGAAAAGAAAAACTTGCTACCAACCCAAGTGGACACTTGTAAAAAGAATTTCCAATTTAGAATCCCACAACGTTCAAAGTAATGTACAAAGGAAATTTCTGCCTAAAATACATTTCCTTCAGCAGCCTCACCGCTGCTGCAAGAGGATTCCCCTCTGTGAGCATGGATGCATTATCTGCAGCTGCCATCCATCCTGTCTGTCTGCCCACGGGTGCCCAGGAGGCTGCAGTACTTCCAATTCATCAGATGAGCCTGGCAGGCCTGATGCTGCAAAGGCTGATTCCTCGTGCCAGAAAGGTCCTCAGGCTCATGCGTGTCTATCTTCCTTGGAACGCTTATTGCTTCTGAAGAGTCTATATGTTACTAGGACAATCCAGCTAAATCACTGCCTCATAAATGAGGAAGCTTTTGGAGGTCAATGAATAAGCTCCATGCCTACCGAGCAGCCAACTATTTGAAGGGCATTTAATCTCTCTGAACACTTCCCTTTTCTACACTTAACTGTTCATCTGAAACCCACCCACTGGACCACTGCCATGCTTATCCCTCTTCCTGAATTCCTTCTGATAGGGTCTGTGGCTAGCAATGACCCATCAACCGAAATCTCTGAAGCCTCAGCCAGAAATTGAACCAGCCAGAGCAAATGAAACATATGGAAAACAGCAATGTTTTCTTTCTGAAAAAGTAAATGTCTGTATGTGTCCATATACATTATGAGACTTAATGAAGTTCACAAATGCTTATGTTGCCGGCCTTCCCTACTGCTAGGAGTTATGACTCGTGAGACATTAGAGAAAGTCTGCTGTGAGGACTTCAATAAAAAGCAGTATTCATCAGTGGCTTAGCCCTTCTCCTTTCCCTGTTATTCCTACCTTGAGTGCCATCATAATAGCTGGAGGATAGCAGTCATAAGGAAAAGCCAAGAAAATTTCAAGGACAGTGGCAGTAACATGATCGAGCCTCATGTCCAATAGTAGCTATCTACGACATCTTACCACCCAAGGATAATCAAGTCCTATTTGTTTAAACCAGCAAACTATGATCTTGAGCCAAATCTGGCCCACTTCCTGTTCCTGTAAATAAAGGTTTATTGGAATATAGCAATGCCCATTCACTTACATTGTCTCTAGCTGCTATAACAATGGCTGAGTTGAATAGTTTCAATAAAGACCATGTCAATAAGCCTTAAATATTTACTATCTGGCCCTCTGCAGAAAGTTTGCTGACCTCTGGTTTAAGCACATGTTGGTTAGTGTTCCTGTCAATTACAGCCAAGTAATTTTTCATTAATGTAATATCCCCAATACCTAACCCAGGGGCTAGCCCGCAGAAAATGCTCAATAGACAGGTATCTGATGAATAGATGGGTCAATAATTTGAGGTCAGTGACTATTTCTTCATTTTTAAAAAATCTATGCCAGGGCCAAGCAGTGCCTTACATAATGAATTTTTAACAAATATAGATTGTCTAGATGTGGATGTGAAAAATAACATTTGAAACAATTAGAGAAGAATTAAATACTAAACTGTGTGGACTTGAGTGTATCTGCTCTGAGAATGCTGAGCTATGTGTGTGGGCTAGTGCAATAAAATTAATTTTCATGGTGCAGCTGGGAATTTTGACAATTTTATTCTCTCAGAGTAACTACAGACAAATAACTCACATCATTTGACCATTAAAGAAGGGCTTTTAGAGACATATTACTCATGATGATTCAGGAGGACATCTCATAGGACTTCTGGTCCTAAGGATTTGACAAGGCCTCTCTCACAGCTTAAGAAGTTTGCTATTGTACTGGATAGAATTTATGGAAGAGGAGCTGACTGGGTAGAAATCTCACATGGGAGTTGGAAGGAGTTGTCAGGAGTCTAAGCACAAGGTAGAAAAGACCACGGCACTTAAGAGTGTGGAACAGGGTTTAGCTTCCCCATTTGTTCTGGAATGCTGTCTTTCTTCTAAGTAAAATCAAACAAGTACTAAATTCAGAATAGTAATGAAATTTCCCACCTGATAAACACACTTATTCATGGTCTCATATCTAATGACCTATTCTTCTGAAATGATCAATGATTTTAAACCACAGCAAACCAAAGAACTATACTGTAAGCTTACTTTAGACTAGTCTGCATGTAGGACAGTGTTTGCCAAAATCATCTCTTTACAGGGTATGCCTTAATCTAAAAGTTCAGGTAAATCCATCAATAGGCCAAAACTCTTTCATATTTTGAAGTGATTTCTGTCATAAAGAGAATGTGGTCAAATAAAGATTCCAATTTTTTAAAATATATTTTTATTGATTTCAGAGAGGAAGGAAGAGGGAGAGATAGAAACGTCAATGATGAGAGAGAATCATTGATCGGCTGCCTTCTGCATGCCCCCCTTTGGGGATCAAGCCCATAGCCCAGCTCAATCGGCTGCCTTCTGCATGCCCCCATTGGGGATTGTGCCCTGGACCAGAATCAAACCTGGGACCCTTCAGTCCACAAGCAGTCACTCTATCCACGAAGCCAAACTGGCTAGGGCAAGATTCCAATTTTGATACACCACTTGTTTCAAGAAGACTGGGAGCCCAGTATTAAGGAGATTATTTAATCATGCCATCCTCACCAAGTGCTATGTGCAAAACTTCCAGAAACCTGAACTAAAAACCTCTTAACTCTCAACAAACACAGTAAATGAAGAACACATTTCTGAGAATGTAACAATGGATTTTTCCTGAACTGAGCCAAATTCAAGACTATAACAGATCCACTAAAAGTTGAGATGAATGAATGAGTCAGGAAACCTAACCTGCAATAACTGAGCATATCAAGAGATAAAGTGTAAGGATGAAGAGCTGGCATATAAAACCCACATGCTGGTTGTACAATTTTGAGCTTGACTATCGTTTTTTTTTAATATATTTTATTGATTTTTTTACAGAGAGGAAGGGAGAAGGATAGAGAGCCAGAAACATCGATAAGAGAGAAACGCCGATCAGCTGCCTCCTGCACACTCCCCACTGGGTATGTGCCTGCAACCAAAGTACATGCCCTTGACCGGAATTGAACCTGGGACCCTTGAGTCCACAGGCTGATGCTCTATCCACTGAGCCAAACCAGTTAGGGCTGAGCTTGACTATCTTAAACCCTGCCCTTGCTTGATCAGCTGGAACCCTTAAAAGGAAGACAAAAACAAGACTCTGTGAGCCTGTGTCTTTAATACTTAAAATCCTTAAGTCATTAGGGGGTCCAGTTATGGGATTTCTATATTCTCTTTCCTTGAAAGAATTCCAAACAATGCACATAGCATTGGCCAATACAGGCTTTTTAGAGAACATGTACCTATGATGATTCAGAAAAAAAAACAACCTCAAAGGATTTATGATCCTAAGCATTTGATAAGGAGTCAAATGCATCTCAAGACTCTGACACCGTGGGGTGCTCAGGGTGTTGGCCTTCTCACCCTTTGTTCTAGTTCCAGAGGACATAGTAAGAAAGATGAAAAGAGCACAGTACTAAAATCAAGACCTGAATCCTGGCCAAAACTCTGCCTCGAATAGCGTATGGCTTCAGTTAAGTCTCCTAGCCTTTGTATCTTAATTATGTGGGGGTTTTTTTTGTAAAATAAGAGTTTAGAGATCTGATATCCTTTTAGCAGTATGGGCCCTGACAGCCACCCATGATCATGCAGTGATTGTTATTCTGGATTGTAACTGCTTTAACATCACTCTGTAGAAATCATTTTAAAGAGAGCACATTTGGGAAGGTGGCCGGATGGAACAGAAAGCTTTTGTATTTCGAGTCAGGTAGACCTGAGCCGACACCTAAAAGAGCTGCTCTACATACTGGTAAACACAGTGTGTGAGAGACATCAGGCAGGTACTCCATCTCTATGAACCTCATTATAAGGGTATTGTGAGAATTACATGAAGCGACATATATAACACGTGTGGTGAGATGCCTGATAAATGTCAGGTACTCAGTTAATGTTAGTTCCGTACTCTTTACCCCACTGATTAAAGATGGGAAGAGAGGTAAGAGACAGGCCAGAGTTTAAAGTAACTGGGGGTTTGACCAAGAGTAACTAGGAGGACAGGGAATAAATAGAAATGAAAATTTTTGTAGAATAAAATGGTTTGAAAGTAGAGTTCAGTTCTTAGATTATCAATATGAGATAAAAGCTAAACAACCCAGAAAAAATGTCCAGTAGGCATTTTTGAATATAGAATGCAAGACTTATAAGAAATGTAAGAGAAGGAGATAGAAGATGAGTATAATTCATCACTGACTCTCCAGAGCCAAGTTTTTCAAATGTTGATTATAAGCCATCTTAAGAAATACATTTGGTATTTTCTACTGCTCCTTGTTAGAGAGAGAGAGAGAACAGGCATATGATAGTAACAAATTTTCCATTAAAAAGTTGTAGCCTTTCAACATGAGATATGAGATACAGTTAGATATTTTCAATTATATTGTACCAGAGGCCCAGTGCACAAATCTGTGCAGCCGTGGGGTCCCTCGGCCTGGCCTGCTGGATTGAGCTGAAACGGGCTCTCTGACATCCCCTGAGGGGTCCTGGGTTGTAAGAGAACATAGGTCAGGCCAGGGGACCCCACCAGTGCACGATTAGGGCTGGGGATGGACGTGGGAGGGCTCCAGAGAATGTCCGGGCCATCTCGCTCAGTCCCAATCAGCCAGACCCCAGCAGCAAGCTAACCTACCAGATGGAGCATCTGCCCCCTGGTGGTCAGTGCATGTTACAGCTAGCGGTTAAGCAGCCTA
>NW_006285248.1:1880477-1895935 GCF_000327345.1 Myotis davidii | reverse complement strand
AACAATGTTTCGATCCTGCTGGCTTAACCCGGGCGGACTAAAGCAGGTTTCCGGCGTTTTGTTTAGCTTCTATATTTGTTACATAGTTGCTTAGAGTTGCAGCTCAGAGGCCGGCAGTGGCAGGCGGGGAACATTGGTTTCCTCCGTCACTGAAGCAAGCAAGCCTCATGTTAGCTTCAAGCTGCCTGGCTGACATCCGCCATCTTGGCTGGCAGTTAATTTGCATATCGCCCTGATTAGCCAATGGGAAGGGTAGCAGATGTACGCTAATTACCATGTTTCTCTTTTATTAGATAGGATATTAGATAGGATTCTATTCTATTTTTTTCTGTTTCATCATAGAGGAGGGGCATAAAATCCTGGTTACAACCCTAAGTTGATTCAATGACCCAATAATGAGTTGAAAGCTATAATTTGAAAAACACTGTTTTGAAGGCTATGGAGTCAGAATTTATAGCTATTATCCAAACCATCCAAGTTAAGAACTCTATTTTTTTTCTGATATGTCTCCTCAGGCAAAAGAAACAAAAGAAAACTTAAACAAATGGGACTACATCAAGCTAAAAGGTTTTTGCACAACAAAGGAAACCATTCACAAAATGAATGGGAGAACATATTCACCAATGATACATAAGAAAAGGGGTTAATTGCCAAAATTAATAAAGAACTTACAAAACTCAACACCAAAAAAAAAAAAAAGCAAACAATTCAATGGAAAATTGGACAAAAGACCTGAGTAGACATTTCTTCAAAGAGGCCATGCAGGCGGCCAATGGACAGTCATATGAAAAGATGCTCAATGTCACTAATCATCAGAGAAATGCAAATTAAAAACACAATAAGATATCACCTCACACCTGCCAGAATGGTTACCGCCAGTAAATCAACAAACAAGTGTTGGTGGGGATGGAGAGAAAAGGGAACCCTCCTGCACTTTTGGTGGGAATGCAGGCTGCTGCAGCCACTCTGGAGAATAGTATGTGTTTCCTCAAAAATGTTAAAATGGGACTGCCTTATGATCCAGCAATTCCACTTCTGGGAATAAGTCCAAAGAAACCCGAGACATGTGCGTCCCTATGTCCATTGCAATGTTATTTACAATAGCCAAGATTTGGGAGCAGCCCTCGTGCCCATCAGTAGATGAGTGGATAAAAAAGCTATGGTAAGCTATGATATATTTACACAATGGAATACTACGTGGTCTTTAAAAAAAAAAAAAGAAACAAAGTCTGACCTTTTACAACAGCATAGTGGGAAGTGGAGCGTATCATGCTAAATCAAAGAACGGTAAGTCTTATATGAGTTCACTTATATGTGGAATCTAATGACTAAAATAAACAAAATAGCAAGAGACTCATAGATAAAAAATCAGACTGAAAGCTGTTACAGGGGAAGGTGGTTGGAGGGCTGGGTGAATAAGGGGAAGAATTAAGAAAAAAAAAACACCCTCATTTCATGGACACAGACAACAGCGTCGTGATTACCAGAAGAAAGGGAGGGTGGGGGTGATAAAAGAAAGTCAAGGGGAGGGTGGGGGGAACAAATGGTGATGGAAAGAGACTTGATTTTGGGTGGTGAACACACAATACACTATACAGATGATGTATTATAGAACTGTACACCTGAAATCTATATAATTTCAGTGTCAATTTGTAAAATTGCATAATAAAGCTTATATATACTTTCAGTATAATATGGTTGGTTAATTGGATTTTGCCACCATACTTTAACTAGAGCCTACTGCTTATGAAACAATCAATAAGCTAATTCTATTTTCTTCCGTCTCCCTTTCCCTCCTCCTTCTCAGTTGCTTTATTTATACTTTGTCACAAAAACATATAACATTTATACTTTCCACTTCCACTCTCATCCCCACATTTTTATTCTTATATCTACATTGACATACTGAAATTTTCACCTGAATTTTAGGATTTTCAGCAAAATCCTTTGAAATTTTCCCAATCATCTCTTGGTTGGATGACTCTGACACTGACAAAATTAACCAAATAATAAACATATTTAATTAATTTTTCTGTATAAATGTTATTCTGAAACTATGTTGCTGATATTTTATTTTCCTTAAACTATATTAGTGGCAAAGTACCAACTCTATCTCTCCTTCCCACCTACTTCTCCCAGGATAAAAAATTCTAAATCCATGGTAATATCCCTTTCACTTTGAGTATCCCAATTGGAAACAATGCCATTAAGGGTAACAAAAACATACCACAAGTCAAAAAAAAACAAAAACAAAAACAGTCTTTCCAAAGACCTTTTAATAACATTCCCACTGGAGTATTTAGCTATAATCAGCATTTAATCCAATCTTTGTAAAACCTATAACCTTAATAATGATATTCAGTGCTGGCATTATCCCCAGTCAACTACACTTCTATTTATTCATTTGATGTCTTAACATTTAGTTGAATTATCTAACAAAAACACCCCAAGATAAAGAATAGAGTAATTATATAAACACTTGGAGCAGAACAATTATAAAGCAAGAGCAGTTAGCATTTAGCCTGGTTAGAGAGCTCATCTGCATATGCGTTTATCTGGAGGTGCAGGCCTGGTGGCTTTTACTATCTGTTCTGTTATGTTCTTCTTTGACTTCTGCATGTTTATTAGTTTTCTTTAATTAGACGCCATAAAACGCTTTTTCTCATTTAAGTGTCAACACTCATATGCATCTACACTAATTTTGCTTCAGAGATATGCCCAGGAGCCTTGGAAACATAGGTGGGGTGTAAGAGAGGACACTTTGGGACATCAACAGGGAAGAAATACTTGGGGGAACTTGTCTGGAGATAGATCTTTTGTGCCTTTGGGAGGCACAAGGTCTTAGATTACATTCCTAAATTGGCCTTCAACCACATGTACATTAGGTCATCAGGAAAATCTCCAGCACTTAACTGTAAATGAAAACACCATGTAATTTTAGAAGCTCTTTTTGCAGTTCTGGGTCCTCTTTTAAATAAATATTGATTTTTAGAGAGAGAGGAAGGGAGAGAAATAGAGATAGAAACATCAATGAGAGAAAAACATCATCTATCAGCTGCCTCCTGGGGACTGAATCCCCAACCTGGGCACATGCCCCGACTGGGAATTGAACTGGTAACCTCTTGGTTAATAGGTTGACACTCAACCACGGAGCCATGCTGGCCTGGTTGGGTCCATTTCTTTAGCCTAAGCCAGGGTCCTCAAACTACGGCCCACGGGCCACATGCAAATACAAATATTGTATTTGTTCCCATTTTGTTTTTTTTTTACTTCAAAATAAGATATGCGCAGTGTGCATAGGAATTTGTTCAGTTTTTTTTTAAACTATAGTCCGGCCCTCCAACAGTCTGAGGGACAGTGAACTGGCCCCCTGTTTAAAAAGTTTGAGGACCCCAAACGGAAATCTTTAAGAAAGAGCAATTTCCCTGAACTTACTAGTATTTTCTCAATATTCTTTCACATCCTTCCTTTTCGTTTTTTCCACCCTCTTCTTACACAGAAACCATAAATATATTTTCCCTGAACCTACTTGCTTAGGTACTTGACAGCTTGACTCAGTTCCCAGGAAGAAGTGCTTTCGATTCATGTGTGCCTAATCACTTGCTTTAAAATATCACGTTTTTCAAGAATATGCCACTTGAGTTCAAGTGAAAACCAGGAATATTTCATGCAGTTTGATAAAACTAAAATTCTCTTTGGGAGAAAGAAAAAGATCTTGCCACTGTAGAACGTTGTTCTACGATGTAAGGAACTGAACAGACACAGGGTCAGAACATGTCAGAAGGTGAAGTTCTAAACACAGGCCACAAAAGTATTGAGTTGTGTGTGATTGGACCAGGCTCACCGTCCATCCCATTCACTGAAGATGCCCTAAAATAAGGAGAGGAAACAGAAACCTTAAAGGCAGAGACACATTCCCTTGTCGTATACCCCAAGAGTTTCAAGGACATTTTATGAACTTAAATCTTGACAAGGTGTTTAGTGCACAAAGGGGACATAAATGACTCATTCTCAGTGATTCAGTCTCATTCTCTTTTTAAAAAATTTAAACAGCATGTAATTTCCAAGGTTCAAATTATGTGACCAATTTTTCTATGACATGTATTCAGCAATTCCTCAGCAGTTAAAAGTGTCCTGGGAGGAAGAGTATGAGAGTAATATGCTAGTATTTTTATATTGAGATACCTTTTTCTAAAATAGCTAGAATTTCTTTATGAATAATTATTCTCACAGTTTTCTAACAGGGGATCTTTAGCCCTCTTCTCCGGTCTAGATGAAAAGAGGCCCATAAATGCACCTAGAGTGAGCATGACTTCTGAATCACCAGGACAAGACACACAATTCAGTGGAAAGAACTAAATTTGGGGAGTGCGGGGGAGGCAGGCATATGACACCCAGTAAGACAAGGACATTTTTGCCAAAAACAGAAAGGTTGAAAGGATGCCAAGAGGCCTGAGGCCCATTGGACATCATAGTAGATAAATCTGTCATGATGTAGTTTTTATCATCACTCTTTCAGGCCTAGTTACTGGAGACTCAGAAATGAGTACATCCTGACTGATAGATACACAATAATTAATTCACTTGAGACTTGTAAATAAACCAAAAGGCCAGTTTATGAAATTTCCATCATGAGTGTAATAGCCATGGAGGTTCAAGAGAGAACCTGCCCAAAGACCCTCTGGATCTGCCATAGCATCTGAGCCAAAGGCTATGCTCTTAACCCAGCAGCCCCCACCAATTACTGAACACGGCACTGAGCAGGGATACTGTGGCCTGGCAATTTCTACCCAATGCAGACTCTTCTATGGGCAAATGTAGTAGAACTTCCTTGAGTTTCGCAAATTGTACCACAGTCTAAGGTTCCTCCTACCCAGTGTTCCTTCTTTTTCCCTCTCCTATCACAAGTGTGTGACCTACATTGCAGACTGAAGTCTCTCCCCACCGTCTCCTGTTCTCATTCTCCTTTATCTCATATAGACATCACCCCCAATAAATCTGTATTACTTCTAACTCTTTCTTGGCATCTGCTTCCCAGAGGACTTGACTGTCTCAAGGAGCTATCCCCCTTTCTGTAATGAAAATGTTATATCTGTATGGCATTGTACTTGTCTTGCTATCAAGGTATTAGAAGAGCTCAATCAATTGGAAATCTCTTGAGTGTAGCAATAAGATGTGGTTGGTTGTTTCTTTGAACTCTATCCTGCAATCATTCTGATGTTTCAGTTCTCTCAAATTTACCATGCACTTTCTTCCCTCTTCCCCAACCTTGACCTGCCTTGGTTCTATTCACTCTTCAGGATCAAGAACAGATCAGTATCTGTCTTTCCAAGAAGACTTCTCTGACCTGACTTCACCTATGACGTTGGTGGATTGTTTCAGAAGGTTTGTACATTTATCCCTTTTGTACCAATTACACTATATTATCTGAAAATTACATGGCTACTTACCTCACTAGATTACTATCTTGTGAGCAGGAACTGTATCTTATATGCCTGTGTATCCCCAGTACTATGCTCTGTGTCTCACATTAATTAGAGTTTAATAAATGAATGATGTGGGAGGCTTACGATTTGGAATGACAGCAGAGTAAGATAACTTGAAAACCCTCCCACGACAAACACCTACAAATGCTCTCTGAAACATAAGAAACATTCTTTAAGATCCATAACTAAGCTTACAAGGGGATTGGGGAATTCCCAAACATCTGAAATGAAGGCAGCACTGAAAACCAGACAAATGTGTTCTGCTAATGTTTCAGCAGGCCTAGGAAGTGGGTGAGAGGTGGAGGGTAGCAATCCTGGTGAGCTAGGATTGGGCTCCAGTGTCTATGCAGAAACAGGAGATGAGGCCTTGCCAATGTGGAATGAAGAAGTGGGACTGAGTTGGGACTTTTGGAGGGCTACTATTTTAGTGAGAATTCTGCTGGGAAAAAAAAATAAATTCCCAGCAGCACTGAGAGATGAGAATAAAATTTATCTTTCTCTGTCAGACTCTAGATAGAAACAAACAAACATATTCTATAAGTTTAAAACCCAGGCCTGTACTTCCTTGGTTTAGTTTCAAATTCGTATTGCCCCAGATTTTCCAGATCAACAAACTAACAGAAACTAATTTCACACTCAAGATAGCCCTAGAGTATTTGTCCAGAATACATGCAAAAGCTGCCCTGGAAGGTCTCAGCCTCAACCTGAGTTACAGCTTTCCATGTATAAGTCCACACTGTGATCTCTAGAGGCAGCATAGGTATTCCCAAAATTTTGGCTGATAATATGAAAAACTGAAAGAAAATACGTTTTAAAAGTATTAAATACAGTAATGAAAGAATCAAATTCCTAAGGAAGGAATAAGACACCATAAAAAATAATGGATAATAAAATCCTTGAATATGACTACGATAAAATTCAGTAGTAGAACTTTAGCTAACATTACGCATCATTAAAGAAAATATCAATGTTATAAAGAAATAAAAAGTCAGAAGCCTAAGAAGAGAATGAGACATTATATAAAAAAATAAAAGGAAAATTAAACAAATCACCAATATAATACCTCAAAATAAAAAATATATAGGCATTGAAATTAAAAAACTAGAAGACAGATTAGTATCAAATTAAACACTGTAAGAAAGACTTAATAACTGGAAGATAGGTCTGAGGAAATACAAAATGAGATGGAGAAATAAAGCACTGGAAAGTATTATAAAATGTTAAGAGGCATGGAAGGGAAATGAATAGTCCTAATTTACATCTAGAAGATGAGAGGTCATTTCAAGGAAGTAATAGCTGGCTATGGTCTAAAATGGAAAAAGGTCACTTTGAATCATAGTGAGTCTCAAGATGAATACGATAAACCCACACCTAGACACTATATAGTGAAATTGCAGAAAACAAATGCAAAGAGAAAAATCTTAAGAGTAACCAAAAAAGGGGGGGAAGGGTAAAATTCCTTAAAAAGCAGCAACAATTAGATTACTAGCAGACTTCTGTTTAAGAAAAGGAACCAGAATAAAATCTTGATTGAATGAATTTTTAAAATAGAGTTTTATTTAGGCCAAAAATAACAAAGGGTTTATTTTGTATGCCCTTTACCATCACCTAGTTATGTCTTCCTGGAAGGATTTTTATGTCCATTCAGTCTCAGTGGGGGGGGGGGAAATCTATCCATTATTACTCTGTCATTGTCAGGAGGGCAAGTAAAGCTCCAGTATGTACATGCGATCCACCCAAGACCCAGGCCATAGTGAGGCCCAGGGAAATATTACTGCCCCACAGACAAGGTGGCAACACTAGGATATTTCTATAAAATTTTTATTCTCTTGAAAACAGCCTATGAATTAAACTCTAATTCAAATCCTAATGTTGGAGATTCATTGAGTGTTTAAATGAATCAGGTGAGGACCTGTTTTAAACACTTGACGTATATTATTTTATTCTCCGTCTCCATTTTATAGAGATGGAGACTGAGGCTTAGTCTAGGGTCGGCTGGGCTAGTCCAGGGTTGAAGAGCTAGCAAGTGCTGGAGGCAGGATTTGACAGGACAAAGATGAAGTCTGGCTCCAGCTGCCTATTGGCTCAATGCAGTTTCCTGTCCAATCCTATTAAGCTGTCAGGAGGAGTGATTACACACAGGAATGGCAAAGAGGCTTTAACTGATGCCAACTCTCATCTATTTGTGGTTGTTTTGATAAAGATTCCAGTGCTCCATCCGGGCTCTGTGAAAACGAATGCTGTGATCATTTAGCAATGTCTGTCATTGGTGGGAAAGGGGCAGGGTGACGATGTTCGCTACCCATTTGCCATGCCCAGAATAGTGAATTCTCAGGGGAGTTTCTATCTTTAATACTCGAGTTAGAATTATAAGGAGAAAAATAACATTGACAATCGCTGCCACTCCTGATTTACTTCTTAATGGAAAGACACCCATCTGTGATATAGAACTTAAAAATGGAATACAAGCTGCTAAATTGTTCTGAAGTCTGCAATGGTGCAGGTTAACCTCAAATAACATTTCTTCCATCATTCCATAGTTTTTAAATGATAAGGAAGCAATAACCCAGCAGCAGCAGAGACAAAATGAAGTGATATGCTTTTAAAAAACTTTATGCCTCATAACTGTCAACCCACTGCCAGGAGTTTCATGAGTCAAGCACCCACATGAATCAATCCTGGTCTCCTACTGACCCAGGGAAATACAGGAAAGTCACGTCTAAATATATCCAACCTCTTCGCATCACTAGGCCAGCAATCGCCATGGTCCCAGCCATCTCCTCTCTCACCAAGTTTCTCATCTGGGTGACTAATATTCCCTACCTGTTCTCATGGCTTCTACCTTTATCCCTACAGATTTTAGCACAGATGTTAGAATGACTCTTTTACAACATAACTCAGATGCTGTCACTCAAACTCCTCTGCTCAAAATCATCTCATGACATCCCTACTACTCACAGTAAAAGCCCGAAGTCCATACAGTGGCCTGTGAGGCTGCCTGAGATGCCCTCCTTCCTCCTATCTGTCTCTCCGCTGTGCCCTGCCCCTCCACGTCAATCACACTGGCCTTTCTGCTGTTCTGTAAACATGCAAGGCTGGCTCTGTCTCAGGGCTTCTGTGCTTGTGGTTCCATGTGCCTGGACTGTTCTCCCCAGGTCATTCCTTCACCCCCTATCTCATCTTTGCTCTAATGTCTTTTACTCAATGAGGACTTTCTATTTAAAACTGCAATTCCTTGCCTTCTATCTTATCTCCCCTTTCCTGCCCCCCCCTTTTTTTAAGTTTTTCTCTGTGTCACTTATAATCATCCTACTTTTTGTCTGACTTGCCCCGTCTCCCTGCTCCCACTAAACTATAAACTTCATGGGGGCAGGGACGTTCCCATTCTGTTCTCCGCTTTATACTCAGTGTCTAGAATTGTGGCTGCCACATAGTAGGCACTTCATAAGTGAAGGAATGAGTTAAGCACCCGCTCTCATACTAGTAAGTTGTTTTCTGAAAAACAGGAAAAGAAAGCAAAAGCAAATTTTCCAAACATATTTTTACTAGTGTCCCAGTGCACGGATTCGTGCACATTGAAAGGACATTAATTAGAAGAAATATTTTAATATCGCTATTCACCCTTTCTCTATAATAGAAGTGTCAACCAAATTCACAATTGATAATGACAGATTGAAACACACGCATGCGATTGGTGCCAGCAAAAGCTTTATATGTATCATGCATGCGTGAGTCAACTTAGCCTTTTATATATATAGATAGTGGATCCAGGACTCAGAAAGGTTACTAAATGTAATCTATTCTTCTGTTTCTTGATAAAGATGCCAGTTTCTAAAAGCCTTAGTCCCTAAAACTCCACCCTAAAGCTCTCAGCCCTCAATGACCACAAGAGCACATTCAATCCTGTTACTCTACATGTAGTCTAGGGACTTGCGTCATCAGCTGGAACTTGTCAGAAATCAGATCTTTGTTCTCATGTCAGAACTAATGGATCATACTGTGCATTTGAACTCCACCACCCTAGGTGGTTTTATGCACATGGAAGTCTGAGAAGAATAGCCTGTACCATGAGTTTCCAGCAAAGGGCTCTGAGGTCTCATCAGTGGAAGCATAGCCAGTCTTTGGAAACCCAGATGTTGCTTTTTCCTAGAAAACAGAGATTTAAAAAAAGAAGAAGAAGACATGGAAAGCTGACACCTAGACAACTAAGTCCGCATCAGCAACATGTGAAATCGCCTAAGTTAAAAAAAATTATTTTTCCTCACTATCCCATGCTGCTGTGAGTTAGCACCCTACCAGCACGCACCACAATTTAGCACCGGCCTTGCACAGGGAAGGTGGTGCCTGGGCTCAAGTTGCAGGCCCTTAAACAGACCACGTTTTCTGCTTTGGGGCCCAGATGACTCATCTATTTAGACGGGTAGGAATACAAGCCTTGACTCCCTCACGGATGTTTGGAGTTTCAGATGGGATCACATTTGTGAAAGTTCTCTGGAAAGATAATAGTGCTGCATAAAATGAGGCATGATTTAAGCATTAGTATTTACTTGCCATTTCCTAACACAGGCTTGGTTCATGTTTAGGGAGATGGATTAACGCCATATCCCGATTCACATTTGAGGACCAACTGTTGTTTGTTCTTCTACTAGAAGTTGCAGCAGCTAAGGTAGGACGTCTTCCAGTCACATGGTTTTGTTTCTAATTATTTTGCACTGCACCCACTCAGCAGGTTTTCCCTTGCCACTAACAGAACTGTAAGAAATAACTATCCTTCCTTCCTGAATCCCTAAAACCGTTAGAACCAAGCTCTCCCCAGAGTTCTCACCCTCTTCCTATTCTTCCACCATCAGATCTCTAGTGAATCTTGCATCACTTTGAGGTGCAAAATAGCCCTATCGTCACCAAGAAGGAAACAGCTGTCACCCATGGGTGAACAGCCAAGCTACACCCTGAAGCTGCATATGTCTGTCTATACCTAGGAGCATGTTTCCCTGATCTGAGCACTGTCCACCACCTGTTTCCTGATAGCTGAACTCCTGCCTGTGAGGGTTTACCCACAGTCAGTTCCACGGCCCCCCAGATCCCCCAGTTGTGATCTTTGCCTATATGTTGCATCATCAATCAGAGCCAAGGTGCCTGGGCCTAATCTCTTCTGGGTCACTAGCTCCCAAGACGTAGTACTGAGACCAACATACTGGTCATGCTATTGTTGCCTACAGTGCCCTCTACTCCTGCTACATCCAGGTGCTATTGTTACCTACAGCCCACTACTGTTCTATAGGCAGCTTAACAGTTCCCAAGCAGGGCTCATTTTTAAAAAATACACATATACTTAAGTATAATAAACATATAGAAAATTACATGAGTCATAAGTAGCTCAATCAATATTCAGAGTGAACACATCTGTGTAATGCCCATTCAGATCAAGAAATTGAACATTTTCAGCATTTCAGAAGTCCCTTCATGCCCTCCTCAGTCATTAAAATCCCTCAGACAAACATTTGCTCCTCCCAGGCATTACTCACCTCCCCAAAGTAATGATTTCCGTGACAGTTGACACTATAGATTAATATTGCCTGCTTTTGAACTATATAGATGAAATCATGCAATAGGTACTCTTTTCTGCCTACCTTTACTCAACATGATGTTTATAAGATTTATCCATATTGTTGCATGTCATTTATATCTTTATTATTACAAAGTATTCTACTGTTGCTGGACATTTGATTTCCAGTTTTGCTCTATTACAAAGAGTATTCCAAGAAACATCCTTGTGCATGTCTTTGGTGAACATGCCATATACATTTCTATTGAGTATCTAACTAGAACTAAAATAACTGATTGGGGTGTGCACACCTTCATCTTTAGCAGATGTGCAGTTTTCCAAAGGCGTTGTGCCAATTTAAGCTTCCATCAACAGTGTGTGAGAATTCCAATTCTCCTGCATCTTCACAAGCATCTGGTATTATCAGTCCTTTCATTTTAGCCATCCTGTTTACTCTAATTTATGTAAACCTCCCCACCCGCAATGAATGATGATTTCTAGCACTTTTTCATATGTTTATTGGCATCTTGGATATTTGTTTCTGTGAGTGCCTGTTCAAGTCTTTTGCCCATTTTTCTATTTATTAATCATATTCTTATCAACATGTGGGAGTTTTCTGTGTGCTCCAAATATTTGTATTTGTAGGTAATTAAAAAATCTCCCCTACTCTGTATTTGCCTTTTCACTCTCTATCTAAATAGTGTTTGTTGATAATGAGAAGTTCCTAAGTTTAATAGAGTACAGAAATTAAATTCTTCTGATTTTTCGTGTTCTGCAAGAAGCCCAGAAATTGACAGTCTCTCTTTGATGGATGTAACATTGTTCCCACATTGGCATTTGTTGATATGAAAGTCTCTCAAAATAGTCAATCTTTTTGTCACTTGAATTACTAATTTCTCAAGTTTTCCTTGAAATTTTCTACTATTCTCAAAGCTTAGCCTAGAGCTGGCCTAGACCTTCAAGTTGTTCACATACAGAAAATACTGTGTGCACATACTGCTGATATAATAGTCATCTTTATGTTTTCCAAAAAATGTATGATGCTTATTGACATTGGCTTAAGAAATTCAATCCCAAAAGATCCCCAGTGAATGAAACAAAGAATTTGTTATCCCTAACCAAGGACACTTAGGAGTAAATGGTTTACACTTCTCCTCCTGAATCAGAAGATAAATAGCTTAAATCACCCTACTCAGGGAGATAGATAACAAAAATCCAATTAATGCCATTTGTGCCAACCACACCCAAGCACAGATGAAGTCAGGGGAATAAATCTCATTTGGTGCATCAGCATTAAGCTGATGAATATTCTATTGAGATCCTCCCTTAAGACCTTCCCTAAACTCCCAGACTTTAAAACCCTCAAGATGAAGGACCCAGTCTGTGCTCTCCCCTCCCTCCTGGGAGCACATCCATGCCTTCGCCTTCCCCCACTTCTTCCCCACAGGTGCATTATTACCTTTGTCTTTCTCTCTCCTAAGTTCCAAGGGCCCGTCTTTTGCTTCTATAATTTGTTTCCTGGACCTACACAGCACAGCTGGCTCACTTCTTCTTCCTCTGTAACTTTCTAAATCAACTTTCTCTCCTAATTTGAAAAAAAATAAGTGTTCTTTAAAATATAGCTACTTTATTTAGCAATCAATTTGGTAAATAAAAACAAAAAGTGTTGTGTTTAATCGCATTGTCTTACAAAGAAAATGTTGATTAGTATGAGACTGTTAGGACCGTTAAACCGCAGAGACTATTTAGGGTCATTTCATTTAATGAAGAAGGTCCAATTCACAACAAAGTCCTATTATTACATATCTTTTATAGATGAGAAATTTGAAGCACAACTGTAAAAAATTAGATAATACATAAAAGGTCACAGCATAGTGCCTGTTACATAATAAGCCATCAATAAATCTTAGCTATTGTTGCTGATACAAGTCCTTTATTTCACAATTGTAAAAAAAAAAAAAAAATGAGGCCTACAGAGATGAAGCACCTCATCTCTACTCATATGACGTTCTAGTTGCAGAATTAAAACTAAACCCTTTACTGTCTTATTCTCAGCAAGGGACCCTTTCTATTAAACTACACACTCTCTCAGAATTACCTACCTAATACACTTCCCAAGGATATGGATTCATACACATTTAATAATGAGCTGGGGTATGACTTCAGGTTTTCATTTTTATCTTTCTACAAATTATACTACTGTGCTTCTAATGATTTCATCTTTTTTTTTGTCATGGAAACAACATTCTATTTTTCAATTAAGATCATTTCTCACCAAATATGACTGCATCGTCCCCTCCAAAATAGCATCTTGAGTGTTTCATTTAACTTTTCTTGGGTAACACACTAGCCCCACAATGTGGTAACTAACATACAACAAGAATCTAAAGCAATTGAGGCTATGATCACCCAAGTGGTTCTTCTGATCTCACTGGACTCGCTCACACATTGGTGTTCAACTACAGAGCAGCTACACAGCCCTGCTTCCGGGGATTGACTGGATAGCCGCTGGGGTGATGGAGGACCTCGCCATGTGTCTCATTATCCCGCAGGCACCCTGGGCTTATTCGGATGGTGGCTCCAGGAGAGCAAATGAAGTGTGTGAAGCCTCTTGGGGCCAAGGCTCAGAAACAGCCAACAATTTTTGATTCATGCTGTTGTTCAAAGCAAGTCACAAGTTGTTGGAGGAGGTCACCAGAAGACCTAACTGCGACTGGGCCCACCAGTGGGACCCAGCAAGTAGAGGCCCTTCACCCTGTCCATTTTCCCCAGAATGTAGTCAAATATTAAGTGATATGGGAAGGCAATCACATTAAAGTAAGGTCGAAATGATTACATATGGTATTATTTTCTATATTTGAATTTTTTGGTATAATTATTTTTTAATGATATTACAATTAGAATTTTGCTTTTGCAATCAGAGGGATAAATGCCCTTTGACAATAAATGTGTCAGTCTTTTCACCAGCTGCAAATGTAGCATTTTTAAATGTCACTCTGGATCTACCTTCTGCAATGTGGCATTATCACAGAACTTAAAAATCTCATGTAGAACCATGAAGCACTGTTAGATCTTAAAGCTCTACAATGAGTCACGTATCTGTGCTTGCCAGTCACTTGCTGTTTTAATACTCCAATAACTGGTATAGGCAGCACGGTTTATTTGGCATAGAAGTCATAAAACCTTAATAGGTCCAGCTTTGCCACGTTCTGCTTAAATGACTTAGAAAATGAAACAACAAAAAAAGATAGTGATTTTCTGCATTCGTCAAATGAAGGTATAACTGACTTCAAACTCCTACAGAGAAAAAGCTGACCAGGTCTAATTCAACTTTGTGTCTTCAACCTCAACTAGGGATATGTTATATGTGTTCAATCAACACAGTACTTGCCTATTTCATGGAGGAATTTGGGGGAACCATGAAAGTTATATGGGATATTCTGCTAACTGCATCACTATTTTGCAATCAAGTGTTCTGTAAGGAGGGAAGATAAACCAGACACTTCCAGGTACCATATCATATCCTCTCATATTCACCTGTCCCCGGAGCATTTGGCCACTTATTCCAACCTCATTGGCTGCAGTGGCTACCAACTCCATGGGAAGTCTGGCCAACCTCACATGGACACAACCCAAAAACATCTCACCGTGTACCCAAATCACATACCCTCCAAGGTTTCTTGTTGATGTGGAAGAGTGAAACTCTATGGAACCCAATTGGAAACCACTCATATGCAACCCAAAATTTCATAAGAATTAACACATGGGGTGAAACTCTGACCAGTGGACAAAATCTCCTTTTCTCCCCAGACTATCCTGAGAAACGGTCATCTATAGAATCGGTATCACTTGGTACCAGTTTGGTAGTACACCATCATGTTTGATTTTTCTGCCTTTCTTGCTCCCCCTTGCTCTCTTTCCTGCTTCCTGGGACTTCAGGTCCTCTCAGGGAGGCCCTAAAAGGCAGTGGGAAATCCTAGTGGGCAGAGGTTGTGAGCAGTATGGTTTATCATTTATTTTGTACAGAGAGAAAGATGGCCTGAAGTGTAGATATAAAAGGAATCCTGGGTAATGGTAAATGTAACAGCTGGTTGGCCATAGTCCCAGAAAGAACAGATTAGAAGACTGGGGAGAAAAAGGTCTGTGAAGGAGATATAACGAGGGTCATATGAGTAAGGCAAAAAGTGTGCAAACTTTATGCCCCATGTCCTCTGGAGATCAGTCACCAGAGAAGAGACTTTCAAAACCCAAAATGGATAGGAGTGACTTGTCCTGGGGATGTCAGCCAGGCTGTCTTCTCAACCAACTCAAGCTGACACAATGGGGCCATGAACAGAGTGATCATGGGGGCAGGATTGGAGGCTGTGCAAGGATCCCACAATCTCGGTAGACAAAGCCTTTTGAGATTTTGTTCCTTACACATTTCA
>NW_006285248.1:1877361-1880455 GCF_000327345.1 Myotis davidii | reverse complement strand
TAATGATCACTTCGGTCATGAAGCAGCCTGCTCTGATAAGGAAACGCACTGACAGGGGGATGTGATGTTCCATATTCATGCATCCGCGCTTCTGCAAATGCTTTCTTGGCACCGTCATTTTGTATGTGATTAATTTTCCACTAGATTTACCAAGGAATAAAAATCCTTCTTTATAAAAGTTTGACTTTTATTTTCTGAGCAACTCCTGACACCAAATGCTGAAATTACGCCTTAGATTTTAGGAAGTGGGGGGGAAAGTTACCTTCTTCAGCTGGACATTTTTCATTGTACATTATCTTTTCAACATAACTACATGCTTTATCACGTTTATTTAGCAAATCGCTTGTTGGACATGCATTATAATATACTGAGTCCAGGCCCACTGAAGTCTTCCTCACCTTCCACACAGAAAGAACAGAGTAAATGTCAGTTTTGCAGCCCACGACACATAGGGCAGGCTACCAAAGACCCACAGAGCACAATTCTAAGTGTGGAAGCAGCAGAGCTCTCTAGGAGAATGACAGGCACTGAGCTGGGCTTTTTGTCCGTTCTCAGAACACAGAATTATCCCTCTTTTCTGAATTTGAATTGAGTTCATGAAAAAGTGATGAAGAACCAGGAAGTAAGCTGTATATAATAGGTGTTATGTATATATATCAAGAGGCACTATATTTAGTAGAGTTTTGTAGACAATAAGGGCTGTAGACACGCAGACACACACACACACACACACACACACACGCACACACACACCCAAGATTTGAATCATTACTTATAAGATGGGGCCTGAGAATCTGTATTTTTTTAAATATACTTTATTGATTTTTTACAGAGAGGAAGGGAGAGTGATTGTTAGAAACATCGATGAGAGAGTAACATCGATCAGCTGCCTCCTGCACATCTCCTACTGGGGATGTGCCCGCAACCCAGGTACATCCCCTTGACCGGAATCAAACCTGGGACCCTTCAGTCCGCAGGCCGACGCTCTATCCTATCCACTGAGCCAAACCAGTTTCGGCGAGATTCTGTATTTTTTTTAAAGCTCCCAGGTTATATTGATAATCCAGCTAGGTGACCACCTCTCTAAGTGACTTTTTTAAAAATATATATTTTATTGATTTTTTACAGAGAGGAAGGGAGAGGGATAGAGAGTTAGAAACATCGATCAGCTGTCTCCTGCACACCCCCTACTGGGGATGTGCCTGCAACCAAGATACATGCCCTTGACCGGAATCGAACCTGGGACCCTTGAGTCCACAGGCCGACGCTCTATTCACTGAGCCAAACCAGTTAGGACTCTAAGTGACTTTTAAGTCCCTTCTAGGACTTTGATACATAGGAAACACAGCCTGTACCCTCCAGGAGCTTGACATATAATTAGAAAGTTAAGACAGTACAGGGCAAGATAAGGTAAATATTATATAAGCAATATGAACCATACGAGTATCATCAATAAAAGTTCTAAGAATGTAAAGGTTCAGAAGCTCATCTCTGAAGGAGGATGACCCTGACATAATCTCTGAGAATTTTTAGAATGTGCAACAGCAGGAGAGATGGAGGCCATTCTTGGAGAGAGACAGGAGAAGAGGACTAGACTGGGTGCAACAGGCTAGGGACACATGCAGGCCATATAGCTATGAGCAGTGCCAGCTTGGTCTTGACTCAATAATTCTCCCTTCTGGGGAGTCTTCACCAAGGTTTGCCTACCTTAAGATGTCCTGCAGGGAAAAGAATAGAGCACTGCTGAGTACTCACTCAGACAACTGCACTGATGTAGTCAGCCTGGTGTACCTTTCCAGGCCAACCTGAAATCCAGCCTCTTCCCTAAAGCCTTCTCAGACCAATCCAAACTTATCACCTTTTCTTTCTCTAACTCAGCTAAAGACAAATATAAGCACCTAGACAACCAAGATGGTGGCATAGGTAAACACCTGTACTTGCTGCCTCACACAACCACATCACAACTCAAACTAAAAGACAAAACATATATCATCCAGAACCATGGGAAAGCTGGTTGAGTGGAAGTTCTACAACTAGAAGGAAAGAAAAAAGTGCATTGAGACTGGTAGGAGGTGCAGAGGTGTGGAAGTGTGGAGGTGTGGAGGTGTGGAGGTGCTCGCGAAATGGGATGGCAACTGGATGCGCTGTTGTTTTTTTCAATCGGGAAGGAGATACAAGGTCCCAATTGCTCTGAACTCCAGTTCTGGGCAAGACACTGGGGACCCAGACTCATACGGGGAGAAATTGGACTGTCTGGCATTGGGACGGAATGCGAGGGTGGCTTTCTCTCAGAGGTACTCGCAGCGATCATTGTTCCTGCATGGGGCCATGGGACACAGAGACCCAGGGATCTCTCCAGGGCAGGGCAGACTGGCAGCCATTGCTGTTTCCTTCACCCTGGTGATTCCCTGAGTCCCCGCCCCACCCAATTTACAACCCCACCCAAGCTGTGCGCAGCACCTTTTGCATATGAATGGCCTGTCCTTTTGCAACCTAAAACCTAACAAACTGCAGCTGGGTCAGAGCTCCAAAGCTTCCAAAAGAAGGCCTAAGGCCTGACGGCGGCGGCAGTCTGCATTGCTTCACAGTTGGGCCTCATCTGGGTACTTCCAAACCCCAAACTAAGAGGATGAATCTGCAGATTTCTCTGTAGCTCCTGCTGGGTGGCCTCAGGCAGCGGCTGATTTTGCACCACCTTGGAGATCCAAGAGCCAGTGTACCCAGTGGTCAGTGTGAGACCATACCAGATTACAGCTCTTCACATCCATAAGCGACACACTCAAGGGGCAGACTCAGTGAGCACCAAAGCCCCACTGAAGCAAGCCCTGCCCCATAAGGGTGTCTCCAGCACAGCAGTTCTCCCATTGTAGACACAGATGGTCCTCACAGTCAATTGGGTTGGAAGTCAATTCCTCCCATTGATACCAACAGCAATCAAGACTTAACTACAACAAGACTTTGTGCACACAGCCCACAAAGGGGTCCACCAAGAGTGTACACCTCAGGTAATTGGGGAGGCTGAGCCACTGGGCCCTATAGGACACCTAGCACACAAGGCCACTCTATCAACACAGGGAAGCAGCCAAAATGCAGA
>NW_006285248.1:1864358-1876494 GCF_000327345.1 Myotis davidii | reverse complement strand
ATATATATTCCTGAAAAATTTAGTTGCTTGCCCAATGTCGCACAGGTAGAAGAACCAAGAGAAGTACACAGCCAATGTCTGCATTACTTCACCTTTTTTTCTTGAAGGGACATGGCATTGGTTCTGAATGTCTAAATCCATGTCCTTTAATTTTCATTATCACCCTCAGAATTCCGCTAAGTAAAGTAAGTCAGACAGAAAGACAAATACCGTATGGTTTCACTTATATGTGAAATCTAAAAAATCAAACAAACAAACCAAAATAACCGGACTCATAGAAAGAGACCAAAGAGATGGTTATGGAAAGCATTGGGGGATGAGTGAAAAAAGTGAAGAGGAATCTATATATATAAAAGCCTAATATGCAAAGTGTCTCCTGGGAGTTCGACCAACCAGGAGCTCGATGGCTTGTTATGTTGTGTGCTGACCACCAGGGGATGACACGGGAAGAAGGAAGGTCCCAGCCAGCAGCCAGCAGCTGGGGAAGGGAGGCCCCGTGCGGCAGCTGGCAGATGCTAGTGAACCTACCCATGCACAAATTTTGTTCACTGGGCCTCTAGTATAGTCAATAATACTGTTAAGTTTGCACAGTGATAGGCGATTACTAGAATTAGTGGAGTGATCCCATTGTAAGGTATAAAAATGTCAAATCACTATATTGTATAGCTGAAACGAATATAGCCAATATAAGATTGTATAACAACTATACTTAAAGTTTTAAATGTAGTGGTATGCTTTATGAGATGATGAACAGAATTTTAAACAAGCAAAAATATTTCTTTCTTAAAAATAAAAAAAAGAACAAACACTCTTAAATAGTTTGTCCTGGATACTCACCCACTACAGCCCGAAGGTTGTATAGGGACCTCTATGGGAAGCACAGTGGACAAAGGGCTCAGGAAAGAAGGTCACATATGTAGGAAGTCACTCCTAAGCACTAGAAACCACATCGTCAACTCTGAGTTAGACAAATGCACCCTAATCCAGCTCCTGCTCCTCAGCCAAGCAGGGGAGACTTGAAAGGGCAAAGACTTTATCTTTCTGTCTCTGTAAAAGGCATGAGGACGGCAGCCCCATGTACCACACAGGGCCAAATGAGGACAAGCAGGATGCCATCTGTGACAAGAACTGAATTCCTCGAGACGTATTAAGTGAGCAATCAACCTCTGTGGTGGCCATGATTGCAGTTTGAAGGAAAGGGAAAGTAATTCACCTTGGAAACTTCCAGCATGCCTTCAATTTGCAAATGGAAAAATGAAGCAGGAATTGAGGTAGAAAGGTAAGAAGGAAAGGATGAGTCCCCAGTGGCACACAGTTCTTTTGGTACCTGAGGTACCATCCTCACAATCCACAGGCACAGAACATCAAACATTCCCTTTAGGACATAGATTGCCAATAACATCAGACCCAACTAGAGTCATGTGGTGTCTCCTGTCACATCAGAATCTTTCATCAGATCATTTTCTATATTGTACATTTAGCACTAGTCTGCATTTCACACAGCAGTCCCAGACTTGTTAGTCTTTGGTGCCATTCCAATGCCAACACTACCCTCTAGTGGCTGGAACGGGGAGCTGCATTGACAGAGCTGAACTTGTCTGCTTAGTCAGTTTTCCTCACCAGGTTGACAGCACTCTATCAAAAGCAGCCTCACAAAATAGTTGTATTTCTTTTTACTAAATACTAACCCATTCTATGGTATTGTGGACTGACACGTTAAAACAACAGTTATTAGCTAGGTTAACTGTTATGACTATACTTAAGCCTCACTCTGAGTAATATCTAAGTTTATTTTTAAAAATTCAAGGTGATTTATGATAGGATTTTGTTTCAACAATAATATTCCTTGTAAATTTGGAATGTGATTTGACTTACAAAAATAATTTCTTTGTCCACAACTCCAGGAATGTTCCTATGGTGTAGGGTAAGGATATAAATTTTCATTGCCATTTAAAGATGAAAAAGGCCCTCACTGGTTTGGCTCGGTGGATAGAGCATTGGCCTGTGGACTGAAGGGTCCCGGGTTCGATTCCGGTCAAGGGCATGTACCTTGGTTGTGGACATATCCCCAGTGGGGGGTGTGCAGAAGGCAGCTGATCGATGTTTCTCTCTGTCCCTCTCCCTTCCTCTCTGTAAAAAATCAATAAAATATATTTAAAAAAATAAAGATGAAAAGATAATTCTGCCACCAGTAGCAGGGCAAGAATATTTAATTGAGTGGCGTAGAGGACACAGGTTTTGGAGGATCTCAGATGCAAGTTTAGATCCGGGCCTGTTACTGGTTAAGGATCCTGGTTAAGGCACTCAATTTGAGGATGGCTTGGTTACCTCATCTATAAAAATGGGAATAAAAATAACGCCCATCTCACAAACATAGTGGGAAAACATGGATATACAATTCCTGGCATGTAGTAGGTACTCCATAAGTTACATTATTAGGTATAAGTTTGTACTAGTTTACAGATGCCAAAGAAACTCAAACACTAGATGAAAGGTCATTTGGAAGAACGATGAAAAATAGAAGACAAGTTTAGCCTTTCCTTTGCAATTTAATTAGCAAGATAAGATCATAGGATCATATCTCCAGGTGCTGTATCTTTTACTAATTCTTTGAAATAACATTCACTGTATGCTAACCACCGGATGGAATGGTTCATTTAATCCTATAAGTACCATACAAGGAAATGAGAGACGAAAGGGCAAGATCACACAGCTTACATGTGGTCCAAAGGGCACTTGAACGCAGGCACCTAAACTCCAGCTGCACCCTAATAACACTACGCTGTGCCACCGCCTAAGGCAAGCCCAGCCATGTGCAGAGGCACGCCAACCAGGGATTTATGACTAGGGATTTATGCCATCACTGACGGGTTATTCTTAAGACTGAAGCTCAGGCTGGTCAGATTTTAGAGGACAGAGAAATGAGTTATTGCCCAAGAGTCAAAATATTCCCAATTAAAAACTCCCTACCCACTCACATTTCCTTTGCTTGACATGCATGAACCAGAAAACTGAATAAGCAAAATGTTCACATTTGTTCAGTGCTTTACAGTATGTGGTTTCTTCAAACTACTGAAGACTCTTGGTCCTCACAAGGAGGATCCAGAAAAACATTATCCCCCATTTATACTGATGAGGCCAAGATAGTTAAGTGGATCACCCAGGATCACGTAATCTAGGAAATGGCCGAGCTCCGACCCTAAACCCCATTGTTTGCTTCCAGGCCTGGTCTTCCTCTAGAACAGCGGTTCTCAACCTGTGGGTCGCGACCCCTTTGGGGATCGAACGACCCTTTCACAGGGGTCGCATAAGACCATCAGAAAACATATATATAATTACATATTGTTTTTGTAATTAATCACTATGCTTTAATTATGTTCAATTTGTAGCAATGAAAATACATCCTGCATATCAGATATTTACATGACGATTCATAACAGTAGCAAAATTACAGTTATGAAAATAATTTTATGGTTGGGGGTCACCACCACATGAGGAACTGTATTAAAGGGTCGCGGCATTAAGAAGGTTGAGAACCACTGCTCTAGAAGGTCTCTAGATAAGGTCTCTAAGTGGGAGGACTCAAAGCCTACTTTTCAACAGTGCCTCCAGTTCAAAATCCAGCCTTCATAAGGGGACGGGGACACCAGTTTGAGATTGATCAGGCCGAGTTCCATATTCTCAAGAAGCCACTACTGCTGTTTCCTGTTCCCAGGTCGGCTATGGCTCTGCCAAGCCATCAGAGATGAGGACAGGGGATGGCTGGGTAGACTGTCAATCCTCCCATCTAATCTATCGGTGCTAATAGACACATCCTCACTCGTGACTTTCTGGGTCCATAGCTTCACAGCTGCAGGTGGAGGACACATTACATTTTGCCTTAACAACCAGCGGGCAATGGAATCGGCTCTGTGTATTGGTATTTTGAAAACTTCCAATAAAATCTGAAGATGCAGAGGCTGTTCCCAAAATTGCCAAATAAGACTTCCCATGGCTCACTATACCCTCAGGCCCACATCTGTATTTTCAAGCTATACAATATCTATTATATCCCAATACCTCATTTTTAAAATATATTTTAGGTGTTAAGCTAGAAAAAAAAAAACAACCTACCCACCATTCATGTTTGTAATCCTCACTCAAAATGAAACACTACTGATTGCTTTTACTGAAGCAGAAAAAAAAAACCTCTAAAAATAAAATTGGCTGCCTGTCCTCTGCTATGCATGATGTCTTGTGGAGGGGCGGGAATCTTTGGTGGCTTTTCAAGTCAAGAAGCAAAGTCACCCTCAAGCATACGGGGATAACCAAGACTAAGCTTTCCAAAGTTGTCAGGCAAATTATCCTGTCCCCTACTAAAAGAAAAACTAGTCCCTACAGATATGTGCAGCTGCAAACAATTACTCATCTCCATTAAGCACTCACTTAAAAGACTAATTCCAAAGACCTTGCTGCCGACACCTGGGTGAAGCAAGTAAACAAGTTTTAAGAGGCAAGGACAGCATCTACATTAAAAACACACACACAGCCCTAACCGGTTTGGCTCAGTGGGTAGAGCGGCGACCTGCAGACTGAAGGGTTTCAAGTTCGATTCCAGTCAAGGGCATGTACATAGATTGCGGGCATATCCCCAGTAGGGGGTGTGCAGAAGGCAACTGATTGAAGTTTCTCTCTCATCGATGTTTCTAACTCTCTCTCTCCCTTCCTCTCTGTAAAAAATCAATAAAATATGCCGAAACCGGTTTGGCTCTGTGGATAGAGCGTTGGCCTGCGGGCTGAAGGGTCCCGGATTCGATTCCGGTCAAGGGCATGTACCTGGGTTGCAGGCATATCCCCAGTGGGAGATGTGCAGGAGGCAGCTGACCGATGTTTCTCTCTCATCGATGTTTCTAACTCTCTATCTCTCTCCCTTCCTCTCTGTAAAAAATCAATAAAATACATTTTTAAAAAATCAATAAAATATATTTAAAAACACACACACCTGTCTATAAAAGCATGTAAATGGTCATTTGCACATGCCAATATTAACTAATCAAGGCATCAATAACAGTTCTTATTACTTATTACTTAAGTGGCCTGGGTTACTCCCAAAATAAATATTTTATTGCTTCTCTTGCTAAATATTGTCAATCTCCTATAGGAATACAAGTCCCATACTATTTTTTAAAGATGGTATCAAATTAATAATTTGAAAGAGACTTTAGGGACCAATAGTAGCCTCCTACTTCCATCCAGGGACAGAAAAATGCATGCTTAAGATTTCATGAAGCAACCAATTATTGGTACAGAACATAAAAGAGATATGAAATACTACCATTACCGGGTGTGACCTAAGTTCCAGACAGTGTGCTGGGAACATTTCATAGGTTATTTTGATTTTCACCACAAAATATGATGCTATTAGTATCATTTTCGAAGTTTAGGGAAGTGATTTGCCTATGATCACACAGCTTTACGTGGCCAAACAGGAAGTGAAATCATCTTACTCCCAAGAAAAGAGCCTTAACCGCTCTGCTGGTCTATTTCAGGGGTTGAGCATGCAGCAGAGTCGCAAAGTTTGCTGTAAGCTGGAATCACCTCAAGAGCTGGGGGTTGTTTCTTGAATGTAACATCTGGATTCAACCCTCGAGGGATTTAATAGATTTCAAGTGTGCCCTCTACTTTCGGATTTTTCCTACAACTTCACAGGTAGTTCTCATGGGCAGCCAAGACTGTGAGCCGCTGGTGTAATAGAACCAGGAAGCCTTCTGCACCTCTTTTCTCTTCCTCTTGGGTGCTGGAAATGGGAGCAGTGTAGCACAGGACTTAAAGGGGATCCATTCAGGGGTCATTCGGATCCAGTCTGAGGTGTCACTTGCTAGTATTATAATTTGGGCGAAATTAACCTCTCTGAACTTTAGTTGTCTCGCCTGTAAAACGGAAGCTCTGAAACCATACAAGATGATTCTGTTACGTAACATAAGAGGTTAGCAGGGTGCCCGACAAGGCAGGAAGTTTGTTGAAAACGTCTATTATTTGTCCCGTTATCATCATCTTTGAAATATTGCATCTTATTAGTTTTAGTGATTTCATTAAATGTAAATATGAAATTAAGCATAAAATAACATCCGTAATGGCGGTGACTATCCTGGAGTTACCCACTAGTTTGTGAAATAGATTCGCGTATCTCCTCATTTAATAGACACCACATTGCTGTGATATGTTGCCCCATATTGTAAGTGAAAATGAAGTTCAGGAATACCAAGTATCTTTCCTAATGTCACACAGTTTTCAAGTGGCAGAACCAGAATGTGAATTGGCCAACAATACAGTTCAGGTTCAAGTCAAGTAACATTCCGTACAAACATAAGACTGGTATTTTTTTCCAAAACATAGCAAAAGGCATATGAGTTTTTATTCAAAGTAGACTCCTCACTCTAAGCAATTTCAGAAGTGAGCATTTGAACTGCCCATACAAGAGAAACTCGCTCTCATCTAGTTGTTCCTTGTTTTGTGCACCAGAAAGTATTAGCCAGTTTGACCAGCCACTCAATTCACTGCGCTTTACTTTAAAATAATATTTCTCTGAGTACAAATTTGATTTCAGGGAATGGACAATAGTGAGTTTCCATCAATGAGCACTTCAGAAGGATTTGCCCCCAGATTGTGCAGGTAATTTCAGAAAAATGTATTTCAAAGATGAGGAAGCTGTAACAGCATCCTATAAAAAAATGACTGAAAAAGACTGAATCTCTTTGGACGTACAAGGTATAATTTGTTTTAAATTCAAATCTTAGTGAAAGGACAGAACAGGACTGAGAGCTGTGTCCCTAACCCCTCTTCCAAGAAAAAGCCACAGAATGTATCAGTTACTCAGCCTGCCCTTAACTCGGCCAATGGGAATACAAGGGAAAACAAACTCAAGGCCGAAAGTATGCTGAACACCCCCCTGTCTTTGTGTAACCAGACCCTAACTGCACCCTGCCCTTGCGTCACTAGCCCCCCGGCCCTCACTCAACCAACCAGAATTAGCCAAATCAGTGGTCCAAGTGTGCCCCCATCCCCCGACCCCAAGCCCTATAAATTCTTTGTTCTCTTGGGACTTGGGGCTCTCTCTCTCGCACCCTATCACTGCGTCGGTAGGGGAGGCAGAGGGACCAAGCCCCAGGCTTGAATAAAGACTCTGCTTTTGCATCGGACTCGGTGCTCCCTAGTGATGTCCTTTGGGGGATCTTGAAATCTGGGCATAACACTTAGTACATACAAGAAGGCAAAAGTGAGACCTTAGAAAATTTCCAGTGGCTTGGATCATTGGGGGGGGGGGGGGGTTTTTTTTTTTTTACTTTGGATGCCATTCAATTCAAAGGTCCCAACATCTTTTTTCTCAATTGGGAGTAATTTTCCCCCCGATGCACACAGATGAAGTCACCTGACTTTATTTTTCTTTGACTTTATAGAAATGGCCTCTATAAGGATACTCTGGAGGTTTACTGATCCTCACAATAATTTATTTCTTTACATTTTAATAGTTCTTCCTAAAGATATATAACTACTGCATATTCAGTATCAATCCTATAATCTTTGTGAAGTTAAAAAGTGTCTTGAAAACTAATCTCAGAAAATCGGCCCTAGAGAACTACGTATGAAATACACGAAGACAAATGAAAAACCAATATTGGCAGCAAATGGAAATTGGGTTCAAAGACTGGAAAAGCTATTAAATCATCGCCATGAACGAAAAAAAGTTAAAGCAGAATTGGATAGATAGGGTAAGGGGTGGAAGGAGGAGGAATAGTGGAGCTAGCTGAAACCAACAAAAATGTATTTTGCAGGAAACAGGATGACAGAAAAAACAGGATGGATAGCAGAAAAACCGGTGTTTTGAAACAAGATGCTTTTCTTGCAAGTGAAAGGAAACAATGCTGCAAAAAGGCCAGGAACCAATCAGAGAGCAACACAAAGAGCGGGCTTTTAGCAGATATAAGGGGAAGAGCAGAATGCATGGGGGGCAACCCATTTGAATCTCCTCCCTGAGCAGGGAGCCTGTGTTTGTTTGCAATAAACTCCTGCCTTGTTTGAACACCTCTGGTCCGAGGCTTCATTCTTCGATTCCATAAGACAAGACCCCAGGAAAAATTCCTGCTCACCACTTCCAGCATCAGTGAATATTCTCTTCCCCAGGCTTGTTGCTAGCAGTTGCTTCAAAGATACAAGAAAGGATGCTAGAGGTGATCCAATTCCCCCACCCTTCCATGAGTGGAACAAACTAAGGCAAAGAGATGAAAACACTTGCCTACAGTCTCTTAAGGAGCAGAATGGGAACTAGAATTCAAGAAACTCGTCTCCTGACTCTTAGGACAGGCCCCATGACAATGTTTGAATGGCTTTAGACATTAGTAGTAGAGGATGGCTCAGCTCCTTCAGGTTGAATAGATTTTAAAAATATGATCCTAATTAGATATAGGGATGAGGGTCAAAAAATTCTAAATTTGAGTGCAAAAAAAAAGTTAGACTGTTGAAAATGAAGAAATCTATAGAGTCCAGGGGCTAGAAAAATCAATGGGTCTGATTACAAAGGGCTTATAAAGAGACTTGGAGATCAATGGATCCTCACTTACTTTACAAAGAAGGAATCAACATGCACAGGAAATGACATAACTAAAAAAATCACTGTATTCATAGTTAGCATACATTGACTTCTGCTCTGGGTCGAACACTTTCCTAAGTCACTGATGTGCATGTTCTCATTTTTATCACAACAGCCTCAACAGATAGGTTCTATTCGTGTTTGTGTCTGTAAAATGAGGAAACTGAACAAGACTGTCCGTGAAATAGGGTGGGAGACAGCCTTCTGTCTAAATTGGCCCCCAAGGACCACTGCCTTCTGGTATTCACTCTTACTAATGACTGAGTTCTAACAAAAGGGATTAGGTGACACAATACTAACTTATGCCTTGCTGCACTCTCCAGTTCTCAAAGCTGGCTCATTCCAGGGAAGCCAGTGGCACGCGCTGCCCTGCAGAGACACCCACATGACATGGAACTGTAGGTACCTCCTAGCCAAGAGCCAGCAATAAATCGAGGCCCTAAACCCAACAGCTTGCCAGCAACTGTGTCCTACTAACAACCACGAGAGTGAGCGTAGGAGCTGATCTGCCCTCAGTTGTGTCTTGAGATGAGCACACCCAGGCCAACACTGACGGAGCTGGTGGAGCCTCTCAGACTGCGGCTCCAGCCTCACGGGAACTGTGGAATAACAATACGCTTTTAAGCCACTAAGATTCGGGATAATTTGTTGTGCAGCAATTGATAAATAGTTCACCTAGTAAATTGAAATCTCAGCATTTAAGCTCAAGGACATCTGAAATCAACGTCTACTTTCTTCCCTTACACAAGGATAGCCTTTGGCAGATCAGAGGCATGATACTGTAGGAGAATTTTACATCTTCATTAATTAATTTATCATTTCCTGAATAGCCTTCTGGAATGGGCTAAGTTCAAGAACCGAGGTGCCACTGCCATGCTGAAGTAATCTCTCTGGTGGCCAAGAGTGCTCTCTGGGCCTGGAGCTGCTGTGACATCACGAAACAGACCGACCTCACACCGTACTCTGGACTCAGCAGAGACGCTGGTGTCATGGAGGGAGGGAGGGACAGAATCTTCCATGTCCCCTGCATGAAACGGAACAAGAGTGTCCGTGAAATAGGGTGGCAGACAGCCTTCTGTCTAAATTGGCCCCCAGTGATCGCTGCCTATATTAACGGAACCTCTACTACAGTGATGGCAAACCTTTTGAGCTCGGCGTGTCAGCATTTTGAAAAACCCTAAGTTAACTCTGGTGCCGTGTCACATATAGAAATTTTTTGATATTTGCAACCATAGTAAAACAAAGACTTATATTTTTGATATTTATTTTATATATTTAAATGCCATTTAACAAAGAAAAATCAACCAAAAAAATGAGTTTGCGTGTCACCTCTGACACGCGTGTCATAGGTTCGCCATCACTGCTCTACTAGGTGTCAGGAACTCTCCTAGATTGTATGATATGAAGATGAATACAACAAGGTTTCTGAACTTATCCAGTTCACGCTCTATTAGGAAAGAAAGACATGCAAGCAAAACAAACATTTGATTTTGAGTGGTAATTTTAAAATTACAGATATTTGTTTGCATGACTACATATGCAGTTCCAGCCTTTCCAGATTTTAATGTAGACATCCACTGGTGTTTTTGTCTTGTTTTTAATACAGGAATTAACCCTAATTTACACACACACAATGTTATTTAGTATAAAAACAATTATTCACTTCTGTCTCTTCACTCAACCTAAGCACACTGATATTTTAAATACTGCTTCCTGAAATTAACACAGAGTAGATAAAAGATGGGGTATTACAAAAGAAACCTATGGGGAAAGCGAAGAAAAAATATGAGATATTGAGACGCAAAATACAAATAGAAAACAAGTGCATTTTTAGGGGGAAAGGTAAGGGTGATATAAAAATTGACAGAAAAGAGCCGATAGGGTCTTCTTTCCCAGGACTGGTTCTGAGGGGGAGGCAGCAGGCGTGTAAACCCCTTCCCCATTGTATGAGCGCCAGGGGAGGTCCCTTCTTAGATGTTCGAGGGGCCTGCTGAGTGCTGTCCACACCCAACTGCGCACTGTCCTGCTGCGGACTGCCTGCCCAACACTAGAGGCTGGGTGAGCCCCAGAGGTGTTTCATGCAGGGGACATGGAAGATTCTGTCCCTCCCTCCATCCGTGACACCAGCGCCTCTGCTGGGTCCAGAGTACAGAATGAGGTAGGACTGTTTCTTGCTGTCACCGCAGTTCCAGGCCCAGAGAGCACTCTTGGCCACCAGAGTGATTACTTCAGACTTACAGTGGAATCCCGGCTCTTGAACTTAACTCATTCCAGAAGGCTATTCAAGAAATGATTTGTTAGGAAACTAAATCATTTTCCATTAGAACTAATGTAAATTGAATTAATCCATTCCAGACCCACAAATGAGTCCCTATTTTAACCGTATTTAATGTAGTTTAATCTATAAATAAACACTTCTTTTTTTAAGTTTATCGAACCACCGTCTCCTAGCCTTAAACGAATCACTCATTCCAGGGGATCTTTCAGGAAGTCATCATGCAGCATCTTCATTTTTTCACACATCATTGCCTCCAAAATGCTGCCTCACTGCCTTTAGTTTATCCAAAACAAGTTTTTACCTCTTCCATTTCCTCTGATTGTTGTTTCATGAGCACTTTCACACCCTCAGCACCATCAGCACTCATGATGGCCTCTCTCTGTTTTAAAATTCTGCTAATGGTCAATTTGCCAGCAACAAAAGCATAAAAACCACTAAAATATTCACAGCACAATTTCCTGAGATATTAACAACACACGGTTTAGTGTCACACATTCTCTTTTTTGTTTGTTGCCTGAGAGATGCTTTTTGCCATGCTGAGGTATCTGCATGAAAGGGTTGTCAGGTCAACTTGGTCCAGAACCAAATTGTTCGAGATGGGAGACATTTGAGAATCATGGTTTGACTGTATGTTCCTGCAGACATGAGTGAGATCAGGACAAAATTCATTTAAAGGCACGTGGTTTCTATGACGTCCTTCAGTTTGCACACTATGGAACTACAGAACTGAGTGTGAATACTGTTTGTGAGATTCTTCAGGCTGCCATGTATGTTCAACTTACAGGTGTGCGGAGGTTCTGCTTCTCTTTCCTATTAGCAAAACCCTGCTTAGAAAATTGTGCAGAAATCCTGAGACTCTTAGATGATTTCTGGATCAGGGAGAGAAGCTGGAATCCGTTCTGCTAGATGACTGTGCGCCACTCATGTCCAGGCCTGACTCCATGTCTTGTGAATTTTGAGAAGCTCGTATCTTATTTGGACAATAATCATCTGAGCAGGTTCCCAGAGCTTAAGCTGTACAAGGCTGTGCGGTCTTGGCTGCGGCATGATAGAAGATGCTGGGGACATACCAATACCATTATTCAGAGCATCAGTGACCCCACCCAGTGTTTTTTGAGGAGGTTAAGACATCAGAACTTTATACTCTTGACAGCTGCACTATGAAACTGACAAAGCATTGAATTACTTTCAAAATGTTCACCAGCAGCCTTTGTTGGACATGAAATAAAGAC
>NW_006285248.1:1862057-1863636 GCF_000327345.1 Myotis davidii | reverse complement strand
CCCAAGCTTGCCTGCCGCCCAGAAGCGAGCCCCCCACCCTGATTGGGGGCGTGGCTGGCTTGCAAACTGCCTGTGGCCCCTTGCCCAGGCCAGCCCCACCCCACAGTGGAGACCCCCACCCTTATCCGGGGCCCCCATCAGGGCAGGCCAGCTGGCCCACACCTGTGCACCAGGCCTATATCCTATATGATAAAAGGGTAATATGAAAATTGACCCTAACGGTGGAACAACCAGAATGACCACTGAACCAGTTACTATGAGGGACACTGACCACCTCTCAGTCCCTTCCCCTGGCCGTCAGGCACTGATCACCCAATGGCAAATGGGGAACCGGGGGAGGGTGGCAGTAGGGTGCAGGGCCAGCTGCAGGCAGCTGGGGAAGATGGCCCTGGTCACAGACCAAGCCTAGGGACCATATCCTCTAGTAGAATTATAATCTTTCTGGTCATGTCTACTTGTTTATTTAGTGCAAAAAAATCTTAGCACTGGTGATGTAAGCCCTCAGCTTTTGTTTTATTTACTGAAAGCTACTAGCATGAAGGACAATAACCTCAAAGTTTAGAATGGATCAAGAAAAACTGTTTAAAAGCATCTGTAGTAAGTGTTTTAGGATTAGCCACACCTTTCAACTCAAGGGAAAAACACAGTTGACAAAGTTAAGCGAGAATAACCATGGAATGACTCATTCGCATTGCTGTAAGGGTGGTACAATATTCATAAATTACTAAATGTGATACATCACAAATTAAAAGGAAGGATAAAATCACATGATCTTATCAATATACACAGACAAAGCATTCAACAAAATCTAGCACCCATTTGTGATAAAAACTCTCAGCAAAGTGGGAATACAGGGATCACACCTCAACATAATAAAGAGCACATATGACAAACCCATAGTCAACATCATACTCAATAGGCAAAAACTAAAAGTGTTTCCCTTAAGATCAGGAACAACACAAGGATGTCTGCTTTCACTACTCTTTTTCAAGAAAGTACTAGAAGTCCTAGCCACAGCAATCAGACAGGAAGAAGAAATAAAAGGCATCCAAATTGGAAAGGAGGAAGTAAAACTGTCATTATTTGCACATGACATAATATTGTATATACAAAATCCTAAAGTCTCCACAAAAAAACTACTAGATCTAATAAATGAATTTGGCAAGGTTGCAGGATACAAAATCAATATCTAAAAATTGATTACATGTTTATACATCAATAGTGAATTATCAGAAAGAAACTATGAAAACAACCCCATTTACTATTGCAACAACAACAACAAAAATAAGGTACCTAGCAATAAATTTAACCAAGGAGGTAAAGGACCTGTATTTGGAAAACTATAGGACATTAAAGAAAGAAATTAAGGAAGATACAAATAAGTGGAAGCATAGATAATGTTTATGAATTGGAAGAATTAATATAATTAAAATGTCCATACTACCCAAAGCAATCTTTAGATTCAATGCAATTCCTAGAGGATTGTCAAGGGCAGGGGGAATAGATCTCAAACAAATATTCCAAAAAATTATGGTATGAAGAAAAGATCCCAAATAGCCTCAGAAATCTTGAGAAAGCA